>NC_084619.1:69625852-69658352 GCF_033978795.1 Nerophis ophidion | reverse complement strand
ACTAAGGTGATGACCTGGTAGTTTGTACACACACAAAGCGATGACCTGGTAGTTTGTAAACACTAAGGTGATGACCTGGTAGTTTGTACACACACACTAAGGTGATGACCTGGTAGTTTGTATACACACTAAGGTGATGACCTGGTAGTTTGTATACACACACACTAAGGTGATGACCTGGTAGTTTGTACACACACACTAAGGTGATGACTTGATAGTTTGTACACACACTAAGGTGATGACCTGGTAGTTTGTACACACACACTAAGGTAATGACCTGGTAGTTTGTACACACGCACTAAGGTGATGACCTGGTAGTTTGTATACACACACTAAGGTGATGACCTGGTAGTTTGTACACACACACTAAGGTGATGACCTGGTAGTTTGTACACACACACAAGGTGATGACCTGGTAGTTTGTACACACACACAAGGTGATGACCTGGTAGTTTGTACACACACACACAAGGTGATGACCTGGTAGTTTGTACACACACACACAAGGTGATGACCTGGTAGTTTGTACACACACTAAGGTGATGACCTGGTAGTTTGTACACACACACACAAGGTGATGACCTGGTAGTTTGTACACACACACACAAGGTGATGACCTGGTAGTTTGTACACACACTAAGGTGATGACCTGGTAGTTTGTATACACACACTAAGGTGATGACCTGGTAGTTTGTACACACACTAAGGTGATGACCTGGTAGTTTGTACACACACACACACACACACACAAAGTGATGACCTGGTAGTTTGTACACACACACTAAGGTGATGACTTGATAGTTTGTACACACACACTAAGGTGATGACCTGGTAGTTTGTACACACGCACTAAGGTGATGACCTGGTAGTTTGTACACACACGCAAGGTGATGACCTGGTAGTTTGTATACACACACTAAGGTGATGACCTGGTAGTTTGTACACACACACTAAGGTGATGACCTGGTAGTTTGTACACACACACTAAGGTGATGACCTGGTAGTTTGTAAACACACACTAAGGTGATGACCTGGTAGTTTGTAAACACACACTAAGGTGATGACCTGGTAGTTTGTACACACACACTAAGGTGATGACCTGGTAGTTTGTACACACACACACAAGGTGATGACCTGGTAGTTTGTACACACACACACAAGGTGATGACCTGGTAGTTTGTACACACACACTAAGGTGATGACCTGTTAGTTTGTACACACACTAAGGTGATGACCTGGTAGTTTGTACACACACACACAAGGTGATGACCTGGTAGTTTGTACACACACTAAGGTGATGACCTGGTAGTTTGTACTCACACGCTAAGGTGATGACCTGGTAGTTTGTACATACACTAAGGTGATGACCTGGTAGTTTGTACACACATACGAGGTGATGACCTGGTAGTTTGTACACACACACTAAGGTGATGACCTGGTAGTTTGTACACACACACTAAGGTGATGACCTGGTAGTTTGTACTCACACGCTAAGGTGATGACCTGGTAGTTTGTACTCAAACACTAAGGTGATGACCTGGTAGTTTGTACACACACACTAAGGTGATGACCTGGTAGTTTGTACACACACACTAAGGTGATGACCTGGTAGTTTGTACACACACACTAAGGTGATGACCTGGTAGTTTGTACACACACAAAGCGATGACCTGGTAGTTTGTAAACACTAAGGTGATGACCTGGTAGTTTGTACACACACACTAAGGTGATGACCTGGTAGTTTGTATACACACTAAGGTGATGACCTGGTAGTTTGTATACACACACACTAAGGTGATGACCTGGTAGTTTGTACACACACACTAAGGTGATGACCTGGTAGTTTGTACACACACACTAAGGTAATGACCTGGTAGTTTGTACACACGCACTAAGGTGATGACCTGGTAGTTTGTATACACACACTAAGGTGATGACCTGGTAGTTTGTACACACACACTAAGGTGATGACCTGGTAGTTTGTACACACACACAAGGTGATGAACTGGTAGTTTGTACACACACACTAAGGTGATGACCTGGTAGTTTGTACACACACTAAGGTGATGACCTGGTAGTTTGTACTCACACGCTAAGGTGATGACCTGGTAGTTTGTACATACACTAAGGTGATGACCTGGTAGTTTATACACACACACGAGGTGATGACCTGGTAGTTTGTACACACACACTAAGGTGATGACCTGGTAGTTTGTACACACACACTAAGGTGATGACCTGGTAGTTTGTACTCACACGCTAAGGTGATGACCTGGTAGTTTGTACTCAAACACTAAGGTGATGACCTGGTAGTTTGTACACACACACTAAGGTGATGACCTGGTAGTTTGTACACACACACTAAGGTGATGACCTGGTAGTTTGTACACACACAAAGCGATGACCTGGTAGTTTGTACACACACACTAAGGTGATGACCTGGTAGTTTGTACACACACACTAAGGTGATGACCTGGTAGTTTGTATACACACACACAAAGGTGATGACCTGGTAGTTTGTACACACACACTAAGGTGATGACCTGGTAGTTTGTACACACACACTAAGGTGATGACCTGGTAGTTTGTACACACACTAAGGTGATGACCTGGTAGTTTGTACACACACACAAGGTGATGACCTGGTAGTTTGTACACACACACTAAGGTGATGACCTGGTAGTTTGTACACACACACACAAGGTGATGACCTGGTAGTTTGTATACACACACACTAAGGTGATGACCTGGTAGTTTGTACACACACACTAAGGTGATGACCTGGTAGTTTGTACTCAAACACTAAGGTGATGACCTGGTAGTTTGTACACACACTAAGGTGATGACCTGGTAGTTTGTACACACACACACAAGGTGATGACCTGGTAGTTTGTACACACACACTAAGGTGATGACCTGGTAGTTTGTACACACGCACACTAAGGTGATGACCTGGTAGTTTGTACACACACACTAAGGTGATGACCTGGTAGTTTGTACACACACGCTAAGGTGATGACCTGGTAGTTTGTACACACACACTAAGGTGATGACCTGGTAGTTTGTACACACACACACAAGGTGATGACCTGGTGGTTTGTACACACACACTAAGGTGATGACCTGGTAGTTTGTACACACACACAAGGTGATGACCTGGTAGTTTGTATACACACACACACAAGGTGATGACCTGGTAGTTTGTACACACACACTAAGGTGATGACCTGGTAGTTTGTACACACACACTAAGGTGATGACCTGGTAGTTTGTACACACACACAAGGTGATGACCTGGTAGTTTGCATACACACACTAAGGTGATGACCTGGTAGTTTGTACACACACACTAAGGTGATGACCTGGTATTTTGTAAACACACACAAGGTGATGACCTGGTAGTTTGTACACACACACTAAGGTGATGACCTGGTAGTTTGTACACACACACTAAGGTAATGACCTGGTAGTTTGTACACACACACTAAGGTGATGACCTGGTAGTTTGTACACACACACTAAGGTGATGACCTGGTAGTTTGTACACACACAAAGCAATGACCTGGTAGTTTGTAAACACTAAGGTGATGACCTGGTAGTTTGTACACACACACTAAGGTGATGACCTGGTAGTTTGTATACACACTAAGGTGATGACCTGGTAGTTTGTATACACACACACTAAGGTGATGACCTGGTAGTTTGTACACACACTAAGGTGATGACCTGGTAGTTTGTACACACACACACACACACACACACAAAGTGATGACCTGGTAGTTTGTACACACACACTAAGGTGATGACCTGGTAGTTTGTACACACACACAAGGTGATGACCTGGTAGTTTGTATACACACACTAAGGTGATGACCTGGTAGTTTGTACACACACACTAAGGTGATGACCTGGTAGTTTGTACACACACACTAAGGTGATGACCTGGTAGTTTGTAAACACACACTAAGGTGATGACCTGGTAGTTTGTAAACACACACTAAGGTGATGACCTGGTAGTTTGTACACACACACTAAGGTGATGACCTGGTAGTTTGTACACACACACACAAGGTGATGACCTGGTAGTTTGTACACACACACACAAGGTGATGACCTGGTAGTTTGTACACACACACTAAGGTGATGACCTGTTAGTTTGTACACACACTAAGGTGATGACCTGGTAGTTTGTACACACACACACAAGGTGATGACCTGGTAGTTTGTACACACACACTAAGGTGATGACCTGGTAGTTTGCATACACACACTAAGGTGATGACCTGGTAGTTTGTACACACACACTAAGGTGATGACCTGGTATTTTGTAAACACACACAAGGTGATGACCTGGTAGTTTGTACACACACACTAAGGTGATGACCTGGTAGTTTGTACACACACACTAAGGTAATGACCTGGTAGTTTGTACACACACACTAAGGTGATGACCTGGTAGTTTGTACACACACACTAAGGTGATGACCTGGTAGTTTGTACACACACAAAGCGATGACCTGGTAGTTTGTAAACACTAAGGTGATGACCTGGTAGTTTGTACACACACACTAAGGTGATGACCTGGTAGTTTGTATACACACTAAGGTGATGACCTGGTAGTTTGTATACACACACACTAAGGTGATGACCTGGTAGTTTGCATACACACACTAAGGTGATGACCTGGTAGTTTGTACACACACACTAAGGTGATGACCTGGTATTTTGTAAACACACACTAAGGTGATGACCTGGTAGTTTGTATACACACACTAAGGTGATGACCTGGTAGTTTGTACACACACACTAAGGTGATGACCTGGTGGTTTGTACACACACACTAAGGTGATGACCTGGTAGTTTGTACACACACACTAAGGTGATGACCTGGTAGTTTGTACACACACACTAAGGTGATGACCTGGTAGTTTGTACACACACGCTAAGGTGATGACCTGGTAGTTTGTACACACACACAAGGTGATGACCTGGTAGTTTGTACACACACACTAAGGTGATGACCTGGTAGTTTGTACACACACACAAGGTGATGACCTGGTAGTTTGTATACACACACACTAAGGTGATGACCTGGTAGTTTGTACACACACACTAAGGTGATGACCTGGTAGTTTGTACACACACACTAAGGTGATGACCTGGTAGTTTGTACACACACACTAAGGTGATGACCTGGTAGTTTGTACACACACACTAAGGTGATGACCTGGTAGTTTGTACACACACTAAGGTGATGACCTGGTAGTTTGTACACACACACTAAGGTGATGACCTGGTAGTTTGTACACACACACTAAGGTGATGACCTGGTAGTTTGTACACACACACAAGGTGATGACCTGGTAGTTTGTATACACACACACTAAGGTGATGACCTGGTAGTTTGTACACACACACTAAGGTGATGACCTGGTAGTTTGTACACACACACTAAGGTGATGACCTGGTAGTTTGTACACACACACAAGGTGATGACCTGGTAGTTTGTATACACACACACTAAGGTGATGACCTGGTAGTTTGTACACACACACTAAGGTGATGACCTGGTAGTTTGTACACACACACTAAGGTGATGACCTGGTAGTTTGTACACACACACAAGGTGATGACCTGGTAGTTTGTACACACACACACAAGGTGATGACCTGGTAGTTTGTACACACACACTAAGATGATGACCTGGTAGTTTGTACACACACACTAAGGTGATGACCTGGTAGTTTGTACACACACACAAGGTGATGACCTGGTAGTTTGCATACACACACTAAGGTGATGACCTGGTAGTTTGTACACACACACTAAGGTGATGACCTGGTATTTTGTAAACACACACAAGGTGATGACCTGGTAGTTTGTACACACACACTAAGGTGATGACCTGGTAGTTTGTACACACACACTAAGGTAATGACCTGGTAGTTTGTACACACACACTAAGGTGATGACCTGGTAGTTTGTACACACACACTAAGGTGATGACCTGGTAGTTTGTACACACACAAAGCGATGACCTGGTAGTTTGTAAACACTAAGGTGATGACCTGGTAGTTTGTACACACACACTAAGGTGATGACCTGGTAGTTTGTATACACACTAAGGTGATGACCTGGTAGTTTGTATACACACACACTAAGGTGATGACCTGGTAGTTTGTACACACACACTAAGGTGATGACTTCATAGTTTGTACACACACTAAGGTGATGACCTGGTAGTTTGTACACACACACTAAGGTAATGACCTGGTAGTTTGTACACACGCACTAAGGTGATGACCTGGTAGTTTGTATACACACACTAAGGTGATGACCTGGTAGTTTGTACACACACACTAAGGTGATGACCTGGTAGTTTGTACACACACACAAGGTGATGACCTGGTAGTTTGTACACACACACAAGGTGATGACCTGGTAGTTTGTACACACACACACAAGGTGATGACCTGGTAGTTTGTACACACACACACAAGGTGATGACCTGGTAGTTTGTACACACACTAAGGTGATGACCTGGTAGTTTGTACACACACACACAAGGTGATGACCTGGTAGTTTGTACACACACACACAAGGTGATGACCTGGTAGTTTGTACACACACTAAGGTGATGACCTGGTAGTTTGTATACACACACTAAGGTGATGACCTGGTAGTTTGTACACACACTAAGGTGATGACCTGGTAGTTTGTACACACACACACACACACACACAAAGTGATGACCTGGTAGTTTGTACACACACACTAAGGTGATGACTTGATAGTTTGTACACACACACTAAGGTGATGACCTGGTAGTTTGTACACACGCACTAAGGTGATGACCTGGTAGTTTGTACACACACGCAAGGTGATGACCTGGTAGTTTGTATACACACACTAAGGTGATGACCTGGTAGTTTGTACACACACACTAAGGTGATGACCTGGTAGTTTGTACACACACACTAAGGTGATGACCTGGTAGTTTGTAAACACACACTAAGGTGATGACCTGGTAGTTTGTAAACACACACTAAGGTGATGACCTGGTAGTTTGTACACACACACTAAGGTGATGACCTGGTAGTTTGTACACACACACACAAGGTGATGACCTGGTAGTTTGTACACACACACACAAGGTGATGACCTGGTAGTTTGTACACACACACTAAGGTGATGACCTGTTAGTTTGTACACACACTAAGGTGATGACCTGGTAGTTTGTACACACACACACAAGGTGATGACCTGGTAGTTTGTACACACACTAAGGTGATGACCTGGTAGTTTGTACTCACACGCTAAGGTGATGACCTGGTAGTTTGTACATACACTAAGGTGATGACCTGGTAGTTTGTACACACATACGAGGTGATGACCTGGTAGTTTGTACACACACACTAAGGTGATGACCTGGTAGTTTGTACACACACACTAAGGTGATGACCTGGTAGTTTGTACTCACACGCTAAGGTGATGACCTGGTAGTTTGTACACACACACTAAGGTGATGACCTGGTAGTTTGTACACACACTAAGGTGATGACCTGGTAGTTTGTACACACACACAAGGTGATGACCTGGTAGTTTGTACACACACACTAAGGTGATGACCTGGTAGTTTGTACACACACACACAAGGTGATGACCTGGTAGTTTGTATACACACACACTAAGGTGATGACCTGGTAGTTTGTACACACACACTAAGGTGATGACCTGGTAGTTTGTACTCAAACACTAAGGTGATGACCTGGTAGTTTGTACACACACTAAGGTGATGACCTGGTAGTTTGTACACACACACACAAGGTGATGACCTGGTAGTTTGTACACACACACTAAGGTGATGACCTGGTAGTTTGTACACACGCACACTAAGGTGATGACCTGGTAGTTTGTACACACACACTAAGGTGATGACCTGGTAGTTTGTACACACACGCTAAGGTGATGACCTGGTAGTTTGTACACACACACTAAGGTGATGACCTGGTAGTTTGTACACACACACACAAGGTGATGACCTGGTGGTTTGTACACACACACTAAGGTGATGACCTGGTAGTTTGTACACACACACAAGGTGATGACCTGGTAGTTTGTATACACACACACACAAGGTGATGACCTGGTAGTTTGTACACACACACTAAGGTGATGACCTGGTAGTTTGTACACACACACTAAGGTGATGACCTGGTAGTTTGTACACACACACAAGGTGATGACCTGGTAGTTTGCATACACACACTAAGGTGATGACCTGGTAGTTTGTACACACACACTAAGGTGATGACCTGGTATTTTGTAAACACACACAAGGTGATGACCTGGTAGTTTGTACACACACACTAAGGTGATGACCTGGTAGTTTGTACACACACACTAAGGTAATGACCTGGTAGTTTGTACACACACACTAAGGTGATGACCTGGTAGTTTGTACACACACACTAAGGTGATGACCTGGTAGTTTGTACACACACAAAGCAATGACCTGGTAGTTTGTAAACACTAAGGTGATGACCTGGTAGTTTGTACACACACACTAAGGTGATGACCTGGTAGTTTGTATACACACTAAGGTGATGACCTGGTAGTTTGTATACACACACACTAAGGTGATGACCTGGTAGTTTGTACACACACACTAAGGTGATGACTTGATAGTTTGTACACACACTAAGGTGATGACCTGGTAGTTTGTACACACACACTAAGGTAATGACCTGGTAGTTTGTACACACGCACTAAGGTGATGACCTGGTAGTTTGTATACACACACTAAGGTGATGACCTGGTAGTTTGTACACACACACTAAGGTGATGACCTGGTAGTTTGTACACACACACAAGGTGATGACCTGGTAGTTTGTACACACACACAAGGTGATGACCTGGTAGTTTGTACACACACACACAAGGTGATGACCTGGTAGTTTGTACACACACACACAAGGTGATGACCTGGTAGTTTGTACACACACTAAGGTGATGACCTGGTAGTTTGTACACACACACACAAGGTGATGACCTGGTAGTTTGTACACACACACACAAGGTGATGACCTGGTAGTTTGTACACACACTAAGGTGATGACCTGGTAGTTTGTATACACACACTAAGGTGATGACCTGGTAGTTTGTACACACACTAAGGTGATGACCTGGTAGTTTGTACACACACACACACACACACACACAAAGTGATGACCTGGTAGTTTGTACACACACACTAAGGTGATGACTTGATAGTTTGTACACACACACTAAGGTGATGACCTGGTAGTTTGTACACACGCACTAAGGTGATGACCTGGTAGTTTGTACACACACACAAGGTGATGACCTGGTAGTTTGTATACACACACTAAGGTGATGACCTGGTAGTTTGTACACACACACTAAGGTGATGACCTGGTAGTTTGTACACACACACTAAGGTGATGACCTGGTAGTTTGTAAACACACACTAAGGTGATGACCTGGTAGTTTGTAAACACACACTAAGGTGATGACCTGGTAGTTTGTACACACACACTAAGGTGATGACCTGGTAGTTTGTACACACACACACAAGGTGATGACCTGGTAGTTTGTACACACACACACAAGGTGATGACCTGGTAGTTTGTACACACACACTAAGGTGATGACCTGTTAGTTTGTACACACACTAAGGTGATGACCTGGTAGTTTGTACACACACACACAAGGTGATGACCTGGTAGTTTGTACACACACACTAAGGTGATGACCTGGTAGTTTGCATACACACACTAAGGTGATGACCTGGTAGTTTGTACACACACACTAAGGTGATGACCTGGTATTTTGTAAACACACACAAGGTGATGACCTGGTAGTTTGTACACACACACTAAGGTGATGACCTGGTAGTTTGTACACACACACTAAGGTAATGACCTGGTAGTTTGTACACACACACTAAGGTGATGACCTGGTAGTTTGTACACACACACTAAGGTGATGACCTGGTAGTTTGTACACACACAAAGCGATGACCTGGTAGTTTGTAAACACTAAGGTGATGACCTGGTAGTTTGTACACACACACTAAGGTGATGACCTGGTAGTTTGTATACACACTAAGGTGATGACCTGGTAGTTTGTATACACACACACTAAGGTGATGACCTGGTAGTTTGTACACACACACTAAGGTGATGACTTGATAGTTTGTACACACACTAAGGTGATGACCTGGTAGTTTGTACACACACACTAAGGTAATGACCTGGTAGTTTGTACACACGCACTAAGGTGATGACCTGGTAGTTTGTATACACACACTAAGGTGATGACCTGGTAGTTTGTACACACACACTAAGGTGATGACCTGGTAGTTTGTACACACACACAAGGTGATGACCTGGTAGTTTGTACACACACACAAGGTGATGACCTGGTAGTTTGTACACACACACACAAGGTGATGACCTGGTAGTTTGTACACACACACACAAGGTGATGACCTGGTAGTTTGTACACACACTAAGGTGATGACCTGGTAGTTTGTACACACACACACAAGGTGATGACCTGGTAGTTTGTACACACACACACAAGGTGATGACCTGGTAGTTTGTACACACACTAAGGTGATGACCTGGTAGTTTGTATACACACACTAAGGTGATGACCTGGTAGTTTGTACACACACTAAGGTGATGACCTGGTAGTTTGTACACACACACACACAAAGTGATGACCTGGTAGTTTGTACACACACACTAAGGTGATGACTTGATAGTTTGTACACACACACTAAGGTGATGACCTGGTAGTTTGTACACACGCACTAAGGTGATGACCTGGTAGTTTGTACACACACACAAGGTGATGACCTGGTAGTTTGTATACACACACTAAGGTGATGACCTGGTAGTTTGTACACACACACTAAGGTGATGACCTGGTAGTTTGTACACACACACTAAGGTGATGACCTGGTAGTTTGTAAACACACACTAAGGTGATGACCTGGTAGTTTGTAAACACACACTAAGGTGATGACCTGTTAGTTTGTACACACACACTAAGGTGATGACCTGGTAGTTTGTACACACACACACAAGGTGATGACCTGGTAGTTTGTACACACACACACAAGGTGATGACCTGGTAGTTTGTACACACACACTAAGGTGATGACCTGTTAGTTTGTACACACACTAAGGTGATGACCTGGTAGTTTGTACACACACACACAAGGTGATGACCTGGTAGTTTGTACACACACTAAGGTGATGACCTGGTAGTTTGTACTCACACGCTAAGGTGATGACCTGGTAGTTTGTACATACACTAAGGTGATGACCTGGTAGTTTGTACACACATACGAGGTGATGACCTGGTAGTTTGTACACACACACTAAGGTGATGACCTGGTAGTTTGTACACACACACTAAGGTGATGACCTGGTAGTTTGTACTCACACGCTAAGGTGATGACCTGGTAGTTTGTACTCAAACACTAAGGTGATGACCTGGTAGTTTGTACACACACACTAAGGTGATGACCTGGTAGTTTGTACACACACACTAAGGTGATGACCTGGTAGTTTGTACACACACACTAAGGTGATGACCTGGTAGTTTGTACACACACAAAGCGATGACCTGGTAGTTTGTAAACACTAAGGTGATGACCTGGTAGTTTGTACACACACACCAAGGTGATGACCTGGTAGTTTGTATACACACTAAGGTGATGACCTGGTAGTTTGTATACACACACACTAAGGTGATGACCTGGTAGTTTGTACACACACACTAAGGTGATGACCTGGTAGTTTGTACACACACACTAAGGTAATGACCTGGTAGTTTGTACACACGCACTAAGGTGATGACCTGGTAGTTTGTATACACACACTAAGGTGATGACCTGGTAGTTTGTACACACACACTAAGGTGATGACCTGGTAGTTTGTACACACACACAAGGTGATGACCTGGTAGTTTGTACACACACACTAAGGTGATGACCTGGTAGTTTGTACACACACTAAGGTGATGACCTGGTAGTTTGTACTCACACGCTAAGGTGATGACCTGGTAGTTTGTACATACACTAAGGTGATGACCTGGTAGTTTATACACACACACGAGGTGATGACCTGGTAGTTTGTACACACACACTAAGGTGATGACCTGGTAGTTTGTACACACACACTAAGGTGATGACCTGGTAGTTTGTACTCACACGCTAAGGTGATGACCTGGTAGTTTGTACTCAAACACTAAGGTGATGACCTGGTAGTTTGTACACACACACTAAGGTGATGACCTGGTAGTTTGTACACACACACTAAGGTGATGACCTGGTAGTTTGTACACACACAAAGCGATGACCTGGTAGTTTGTACACACACACTAAGGTGATGACCTGGTAGTTTGTACACACACACTAAGGTGATGACCTGGTAGTTTGTATACACACACACTAAGGTGATGACCTGGTAGTTTGTACACACACACACTAAGGTGATGACCTGGTAGTTTGTACACACACACTAAGGTGATGACCTGGTAGTTTGTACACACACTAAGGTGATGACCTGGTAGTTTGTACACACACACAAGGTGATGACCTGGTAGTTTGTACACACACACTAAGGTGATGACCTGGTAGTTTGTACACACACACACAAGGTGATGACCTGGTAGTTTGTATACACACACACTAAGGTGATGACCTGGTAGTTTGTACACACACACTAAGGTGATGACCTGGTAGTTTGTACTCAAACACTAAGGTGATGACCTGGTAGTTTGTACACACACTAAGGTGATGACCTGGTAGTTTGTACACACACACACAAGGTGATGACCTGGTAGTTTGTACACACACACTAAGGTGATGACCTGGTAGTTTGTACACACGCACACTAAGGTGATGACCTGGTAGTTTGTACACACACACTAAGGTGATGACCTGGTAGTTTGTACACACACGCTAAGGTGATGACCTGGTAGTTTGTACACACACACTAAGGTGATGACCTGGTAGTTTGTACACACACACTAAGGTGATGACCTGGTAGTTTGTACACACACACACTAACGTGATGACCTGGTAGTTTGTACACACACACTAAGGTGATGACCTGGTAGTTTGTACACACACACACTAAGGTGATGACCTGGTAGTTTGTACACACACACTAAGGTAATGACCTGGTAGTTTGTACACACACACTAAGGTGATGAATTGGTAGTTTGTACACACACACAAGGTGATGACCTGGTAGTTTGTACACACACACTAAGGTGATGACCTGGTAGTTTGTACACACACACTAAGGTGATGACCTGGTAGTTTGTACACACACTAAGGTGATGACCTGGTAGTTTGTACACACACACAAGGTGATGACCTGGTAGTTTGTACACACACACTAAGGTGATGACCTGGTAGTTTGTACACACACACACAAGGTGATGACCTGGTAGTTTGTACACACACACTAAGGTGATGACCTGGTAGTTTGTACACACACACAAGGTGATGACCTGGTAGTTTGTATACACACACACTAAGGTGATGACCTGGTAGTTTGTACACACACACTAAGGTGATGACCTGGTATTTTGTACACACACACACAAGGTGATGACCTGGTAGTTTGTACACACACACTAAGGTGATGACCTGGTAGTTTGTACACACACACAAGGTGATGGCCTGGTAGTTTGTATACACACACACTAAGGTGATGACCTGGTAGTTTGTACACACACACACACAAGGTGATGACCTGGTAGTTTGTACACACACACACAAGGTGATGACCTGGTAGTTTGTACACACACTAAGGTGATGACCTGGTAGTTTGTACACACACACTAAGGTGATGACCTGGTAGTTTGTACACACACACTAAGGTGATGACCTGGTAGTTTGTACACACACACTAAGGTGATGACCTGGTAGTGTAAACACACACTAAGGTGATGACCTGGTAGTTTGTACACACTAAGGTGATGACCTGGTAGTTTGTACACACACACTAAGGTGATGACCTGGTAGTTTGTACACACACACACTAAGGTGATGACATGGTAGTTTGTACACACACACTAAGGTGATGACCTGGTAGTTTGTATACACACTAAGGTGATGACCTGGTAGTTTGTACACACACAAAGCGATGACCTGGTAGTTTGTACACACACACTAAGGTGATGACCTGGTAGTTTGTACACACACACTAAGGTGATGACCTGGTAGTTTGTACACACACACTAAGGTGATGACCTGGTAGTTTGTATACACACTAAGGTGATGACCTGGTAGTTTGTACACACACAAAGCGATGACCTGGTAGTTTGTACACACACACTAAGGTGATGACCTGGTAGTTTGTACACACACAGTAAGGTGATGACCTGGTAGTTTGTATACACACACACTAAGGTGATGACCTGGTAGTTTGTACACACACATTAAGGTGATGACTTGATAGTTTATACACACACTAAGGTGATGACCTGGTAGTTTGTACACACACACATACACAAGGTGATGACCTGGTAGTTTGTACACACACAAAGCGATGACCTGGTAGTTTGTACATATACTAAGGTGATGACCTGGTAGTTTGTACACACGCAGGATGCCACCCGAGGTGTTCTGGGCACGTCCGACCGGTAAGAGACCACGGGGAAGACCCAGGACACGTTGGGTAGACTATCTCTCCTGACTGGCCTGGGAACGCCTCGAGATCCCCCGGGGAAGAGCTGGTTGAAGTGGCTGGGGAGAGGGAAGTCTGGGCTTAACTGCTTAGGCTGCTGCCCCCGCGACCCCACCTCAGATAAGCGGAAGAAGATGGATGGATGGACGTCCTAAAACTTGTTCACCGGTCCTCACATGGAAGCTACTTTTCCTTGTTGATGTCTCCAGCAATACACACACACACACACACACACACACACACACACACACACACACACACACACACACACACACACACACACACACACACACACACACACACACACACACACACACCATCATTATCTTGTAGTGCTGGTTAACAACCACATTGGAACTGAGAAGCAAGATACTCCAGCTCCCATTTAGACAAATTAAATCAAGTCCCATAATGCCCGGTGTATCCGTTGCCTAGGTTACGCCCCCCCCGCCCTGCGGATTGAAGCCTTTTACACAGGATGCTGCCACAGCAGGGGGTGACTGCTACCTGCCAACTGTTATCAAAGGCGGCGCTTTTCATGGCCGCGCCATATTTGTGGATTGATGTAAATGACACGCGGGCGAGAGCCACAGTCACTACTTGTGCATCATTCAACTCCCCGAGTGACTGCTCGGCTTTTGGATTGCCGTAATTATGCGTACTGGAGACACAACAAGTGTCCCAAACACAGCTGTTGCCGCCATTGTTTCCCCACCTTTGGCAGAGGTTGGCGGGCGCCAGCAGGCGAGGGCTGGAAAGTCAAAGCCGACGTTGCACAAACGGAAATCGAAGTAATGTTGCCTTCATGTTTGCTTCTTTGCTGTCTGATATTCATGTTAGAGTCTTTTACTTCTTTGAAGTGTTTTGGTCCTAAATGATCTCAGTAAGATCTGCTGGTCTGATCGACTTTTGATAGGAACAAATACGTTTGATCAAATTACGCCTATACTGTTCATACAGTAACTTTATATACATATACATATCAATCAATCAATGTTTATTTATATAGCCCTTAATCACAAATGTCTCAAGGGACTGTACAAACCATTACGACTACGACATCCTCGGAAGAACCAACATAAGATACATATGGACTGGATTCTCTCACTATTATGTTAGATCCACTATGGACTGGACTCTCACTATTATGTTAGATCCACTATGGACTGGATTCTCTCACTATTATGTTAGATCCACTATGGACTGGATTCTCTCACTATTATGTTAGATCCACTATGGACTGGATTCTCTCACTATTATGTTAGATCCACTATGGACTGGATTCTCTCACTATTGTGTTAGATCCACTAGGGACTGGACTCTCACTATTATGTTAGATCCACTATGGACTGGACTCTCACTATTATGTTAGATCCACTATGGACTGGATTCTCTCACTATTATGTTAGATCCACTATGGACTGGATTCTCTCACTATTATGTTAGATCCACTATGGACTGGATTCTCTCACTATTGTGTTAGATCCACTAGGGACTGGACTCTCACTATTATGTTAGATCCACTATGGACTGGACTCTCACTATTATGTTAGATCCACTATGGACTGGATTCTCTCACTATTATGTTAGATCCACTATGGACTGGATTCTCTCACTATTGTGTTAGATCCACTAGGGACTGGACTCTCACTATTATGTTAGATCCACTATGGACTGGACTCTCACACTATTATGTTAGATCCAGTATGGACTGGACTCTCACTATCATGTTAGATCCACTATGGACTGGACTCTCACACTATTATGTTAGATCCACTATGGACTGGACTCTCACTATCATGTTAGATCCACTATGGACTGGACTCTCACTATTATGTTGGATCCACTATGGACTGGACTCTCACACTATTATGTTAGATCCACTATGGACTGGACTCGCACACTATTATGTTAGATCCACTATGGACTGGACTCTCACTATTATGTTAGATCCACTATGGACTGGAATCTCACAATATTATGTTAGATCCACTATGGACAGGACTCTCACAATATTATGTTGGATTCACTATGGACTGGACTCTCACTATTATGTTAGATCTAACATAATAGTGAGAGTCCAGTCAATAGTGGGACCAGCAGGAGACCATCCTGAGCAGAGACAGGTCAGCAGTGCAGAGACGTCCCCAACTGATGCAGACAAGCGGTCCACCTCGGGTCCTGACTCTGGACATCCAGCACTTCATCCATGGCCAATGAACTTTCTTCATTTAAGAATATTTTTCAACACATTGAGCAAAAAGGTCTCTTTTTTTTTCTAGCAAGAAAAGTGCACGTGTTTTTAGTGAGAATATTCTTATTTGAAGCTATTTTTGGCTTCATTGAGGTTATATTTTTTGGTTCTTGTTTTTGAACACTGACTTTTTGGCAGTGTATGGATTTCGGTCTTAGGAGGGGTTGGGGTTTTGTGACGCGGCCCCAGACTGGTATTCCTCTTTACGGCCTTTTTTCCCAATATCCCGTAAAAAAAAAGGAATTAATCGGCCGGTTGCTGCTTTTATATCTTCTAAAATGTCCAACTTCCAGTAAATCCTCCCGCTGACACCCCGTATATCCTGTCCGGGCACCATTGTTAGATCCACTATGGACTGGACTCTCACACTATTATGTTAGATCCACTATGGACTGGACTCACACTATTATGTTAGATCCACTATGGCCTGGATTCTCACTATTATGTTAGATCCACTATGGACTGGACTCTCACTATTATGTTGGATCCACTACGGACTGGATTCTCGCACTATTATGTTAGATCCACTTGACGTCCATTGCACCGGTCGTCCATAGTGGATCTAACAAAATATTGTGATAGTCCAATCCATCGTGGATCTAACATAATAGTGAGAGTCCAGTCCATAGTGGATCTAACATAATAGTGTGAGAGTCCAGTCCATAGTGGATCTAACATAATAGTGTGAGAGTCCAGTCCATAGTCGATCTAACAAAATATTGTGATAGTCCAATCCATCGTGGATCTAACATAATAGTGAGAGTCCAGTCCATAGTGGATCTAACATAATAGTGTGAGAGTCCAGTCCATAGTGGATCTAACATAATAGTGTGAGAGTCCAGTCCATAGTGGATCTAACATAATAGTGTGAGAGTCCAGCCCATAGTCGATCTAACATAATAGTGTGAGAGTCCAGTCCATAGTGGATCTAACATAATAGTGAGAGTCCAGTCCATAGTGGATCTAACATAATAGTGTGAGAGTCCAGCCCATAGTCGATCTAACATAATAGTGTGAGAGTCCAGTCCATAGTGGATCTAACATAATAGTGTGAGACTCCAGTCCATAGTGGATCCAACATAATAGTGAGAGTCCAGTCCATAGTGGATCTAACATGATAGTGAGAGTCCAGTCCATAGTGGATCTAACATAATGAGGCTTATCAGTTATACCAGATTTTATACCGGAATGTATGGCGCACCAGCGATGAATGGTCTATTTTTAATATATTTTTCATATATAAGGCGCACCAGATTATAAGGCGCATTAAAGGAGTCATTTATTCATTCATTTTCTAAATGTAAAAGACTTCCTTGTGGTCTACATAACATGTATTGGTGGTTCTTTGCTCAAAATTTTGCATAGCTGATGTTTTACACGCCATCTTTCTGACAGTCTCTTCAGGATGCGCCGTTTTGTTTACGTGCCTCCACTTTGACGGGCGTCTTCTCCCCCGTCATCTTTGTTGTAGCCGTGTAGCGTGCAAGGACGGGAGTGGCAGAAGTGTCAAAAGATGGCGCTAACTGCGTCAACGACGTTCAGACCGTGCGACCGGAACTCTCTTAAAACGACGGCGTGGCGCAGTGGCAGAGTGGCCGCGCGCAACCCGAGGGTCCCTGGTTCAAATCCCACCTTGTACCAACCTCGTCACGTCCGTTGTGTCCTGAGCAAGACAATTCACCCTTGCTCCTGATGGGTGCTGGTTGGCGCCTTGCATGGCAGCTCCCTCCATCAGTGTGTGAATGGGTAAATGTGGAAGTAATGTCAAAGCGCTTTGAGTACCTTGAAAGTAGAAGCATTTAAGTCTCACCTTAAAACTCATCTGTATACTCTAGCCTTTAAATAGACCTCCTTTTTAGACCAGTTGATCTGCCGCTTCTTTTCTTTCTCCTATGTCCCCTCCTCGCTTGTGGAGGGGGTCCGGTCCGATGACCCTGGATGAAGTACTGGCTGTCCAGAGTCGAGACCCAGGATGGACCGCTCGTCGGGACCCAGGATGGACCGCTCGCCTGTATCGGTTGGGGACGTCTCTACGTTGCTGATCCGCTTGAGATGGTTTCCTGTGGACGGGACTCTCACTGCTGTCTTGGATCCGCTTGAACTGAACTCTCGCGGCTGTGTTGGAGCCACTATGGATTGAACTTTCACAGTATCATGTTAGACCCGCTCGACATCCATTGCTTTCGGTCCCCTAGAGGGGGGGGGGGTTGCCCACATCTGAGGTCCTCTCCAAGGTTTCTCATAGTCAGCATTGTCACTGGCGTCCCACTGGATGTGAATTCTCTCTGCCCACTGGGTGTGAGTTTTCCTTGCCCTTTTGTGGGTTCTTCCGAGGATGTTGTAGTCGTAATGATTTGTGCAGTCCTTTGAGACATTTGTGATTTGGGGCTATATAAATAAACATTGATTGATTGATTGAAAAGCGCTATACAAGTCCAACCCATTTATTTATTTATTTATACATCACTCTCACTTTCCTCATCCACGAATCTTTCATCCTCGCTCAAATTAATTAGGAAATCGTTGCTTTCCTGGTTTGAATCGCTCTCGCTGCTGGTGGCCATGATTGTAAACAATGTTTAGATGTGAGGAGCTCCACAACCCCGTGACGTCACGCGCACATCGTCTGCTACTTCCGGTACAGGCAAGGCTTTTTTTATTAGCCACCAAAATTTGCGAACTTTATCGTCGATGTTCTCTACTAAATCCTTTCAGCAAAAATATGGCGAAATGATCAAGTATGACACACAGAATAGACCTGCTATCCCCGTTTAAATAAGAACATCTCATTTCAGTAGGCCTTTAAAAGGAAAGGCCATGTAACACACTGGTAAAAAATGCGACTTTTTTGCAATGTGTTGCTGCCATTAAATTCTAACGTCATGATTATTTGCCAAATAACGTGAACATGAAATATCTTGCAGTCGACTCAATTGAATATAAGTTATTTGCAAATGATTGCATTCTCTTTTTTATTTACCATTCACACAACGTGGGGTTGTGTTATTATTACTCCGTGATGTTGTCGCTAAATCAGACGACACGAAGCGGAACGGGCGTGGAAACATATCGGCGTGTCGACAAATAGCGGCCCGGGCGTAACGCGTCCACATCTCAGGCCGCTCTTATTCCCTCATGTTTCACCGCTAGGCCAAGTGCAGCAGCAGCAGCAGCAGCGGCGGATGCAGAGACGTAGAAGTCGTACGTAATATCAGGCAATATGGAGAGGCAGCCCGGGGGGGGCCATTGACATGCAAATGGCGCCGCGGCGGGGGAGAAAAAAAAAAAAAAAAAAAAAAAATTGGGCCGGCAGGATGACAATGCAAGTGAAGCCCTCCAGTTTGTCAAGAAGGCCACGCTTTGTCACCCAACTGCAAATGGATTTCTGCACAAGTGCTGCTAAACAGAATAATAATCCCCCCCCCCCCTCCACCTGCACCCCCTCCTCCTCCAAAAGGTGTAGTCGCCCGCTGCTCTCCTCTCTCACGGTTAAGACGGAGAAACGCTCGTTAACCTTCGTCTTGTGTTAGGGTCGGTTTTAGTTTTTAAATGCATAAAAACACCACATACATTAATTTTTTTTTTTGCATCAAAGCTTTTTGACTTTGTCAGGAAGCTCTTTTTTCAACAAAATAAAGCACTTGAATTTTTTTCACTAAATTATAAAATGCTCTGGTAGAAATCACGCCCTTGGTGTTGTTAGGGTCGGTTTCGACCCGGTTCTAAAAATAAGATGATAAAGCAATGATAAGAGCCGAAACTGAACACACGGACAGCACAGCTCCTCTCCCGATCATGTGAGCTTTAGTGGATTCTCATTTTACCTTGTTATCCTGTACAAAAACAAACAAAAGGCGGACACTAAAAGTGTCACTTTTTGCCACTCTGATTTTGTTTTTTTAATTAGTTTTGGAACTATTTCTCTTGGTTTCATTTGCTTGATTGGTTGTTGTTTGTTTGATGTTGGATTTCTGTTGCTGAAAAAAATACTTTTTAGCCTTTTTCTTGAAGTAAATATATATGGGTCGAAATTGACCCCTAACACCATAGATGTTACTATAGTTAAAATTCTTAAAATGAAAAAATAAATAAAACATATTTATTTAAGAGATGTGTTCTAATACCCCTTAGTAATAGTTAGGTAACACAACAACCTTTTTTTTTTTATCAGTAGAAGCATTTAAGTCTCACCTTAAAACTCATTTGTATACTCTAGCCTTTAAATAGACTCCCTTTTTAGACCAGTTGATCTGCCGTTTCTTTTCTTTTTCTTCTATGTCCCACTCTCCCTTGTGGAGGGGGTCTGGTCCGATCCGGTGGCCATGTACTGCTTGCCTGTGTATCGGCTGGGGACATCTCTGCGCTGCTGATCCGCCTCCGCTTGGGATGGTTTCCTGCTGGCTCCGCTGTGAACGGGACTCTCGCTGCTGTGTTGGATCCGCTTTGGACTGGACTCTCGCGACTGTGCTGGATCCATTATGGATTGAACTTTCACAGTATCATGTTAGACCCGCTCGACATCCATTGCTTTCCTCCTCTCCAAGGTTCTCATAGTCATCATTGTCACCGACGTCCCACTGGGTGTGAGTTTTCCTTGCCCTTATGTGGGCCTACCGAGGATGTCGTAGTGGTTTGTGCAGCCCTTTGAGACACTAGTGATTTAGGGCTATATAAGTAAACATTGATTGATTGATTGATTGATTTATATGATTCTCTTGAGGTTCGTTTTACCATTTTTAAAAATTGAAATCGAGGGTTATACTGACAAAAAAAAGGCCCAATGGCCCAAACCAAAAATATTAAAACCAATATTTTCAAGGATAAGGAAGCCTAACAAGGTAACCAAGAGACGAGAAACAAATTGGATGATAGATAATTGTTTTTAGTGTATTTTACAGCTGATTTAAGACATGGGTCAAAACCGACCCGTTAACATAAGAGATGGTAACAGAAAGCTAACACAAGAGGAAGGTTAAGTTAGCGTTTGTCACTTCATGTATGCACCGCTGTTTAATACACTTTATCTGTCTGAGGAGATGGACCGGACAAAAAAAATAAATAAATAAATACAAATAAAAAATGAAAAAAAAAAAAAAATAGACTGTATTTATGTTATTCACATGCGAATAATGCCGTATAATAGACTGTATTTCTGTTATTCACATGCGAATAATGCCGTATAATAGACTGTATTTATGTTATTCACATGCGAATAATGCCGTATAATAGACTGCATTTATGTTATTCACATGCGAATAATGCCGTTTAATAGACTGCATTTATGTTATTCACATGCGAATAATGCCGTTTAATAGACTGTATTTATGTTATTCACATGTGAATAATGCTGTATAATAGACTGTATTTATGTTATTCACATGCGAATAATGCCGTATAATAGACTGTATTTATGTTATTCACATGTGAATAATGCTGTATAATAGACTGTATTTATGTTATTCACATGCGAATAATGCCGTATAATAGACTGTATTTATGTTATTCATATGCGAATAATGCCGTATAATAGACTGTATTTATGTTATTCACATGCGAATAATGCCGTATAATAGACTGTATTTATGTTATTCACATGTGAATAATGCCGTATAATAGACTGTATTTATGTTATTCATATGCGAATAATGCCGTATAATAGACTGTATTTATGTTATTCACATGCGAATAATGCCGTATAATAGACTGTATTTATGTTATTCACATGTGAATAATGCCGTATAATAGACTGTATTTATGTTATTCACATGTGAATAATGCCGTATAATAGACTGTATTTATGTTATTCACATGTGAATAATGCTGTATAATAGACTTTATTTGTTATTCACATGTGAATAATGCTGTATAATAGACTGTATTTATGTTATTCACATGTAAATAATGATGTATAATAGACTGTACATTATCTGTGTTATTTTATAATAAACAATATCTTGACATTTCATCAGTTTTGATTGAACAAATAATGGATGGGTACGGTCATAATATCCTGCTTTGTTTATTAGCCGTACAGCTTTTTTTTTTTGCAGCAAAACAATATCATTAATTATGGTTTTAAAAGTGGTTCCACAGAGTTCTACACAGTATATACTTGACATTAGTTTTGGATGATACCACACATTTAGGTATCGATCCGATACCAAGTAGTTACAGGATCATACATTGGTCATATTCAAAGGCCTCATGTGTCCAGAAACATATTTACTGACTTTATAAACATAATATTTTGCGACGATAAAAAATACAGATTGTAGTATCGACCAGATATGCTCTTTTACATGGTATCATTACAGTGGACGTCAGGTGTAGATCTACCCATGGCCTTTGTTTACATCCAGGAGCCCTATCTTTTGTTTAATTGATTGATTGAAACTTTCATTAGTAGATTGCACAGTACAGTAAATATTCCGTACAATTGACCACTAAATGGTAACACCCAAATAAGTTTTTCAACGTGTTTAAGTCGGGGTCCATGTTATCAATTCATGGTAGCGGTGAGCTATTGTATCCGTCCTCCAGTGATAATGGTACTTATAAGAAACGTACTTAAAGCACCTCTTCCTGAGGGTGTTTCAGTGTTATAACTTCACCTTTGATCTTTACTTTTCGCATCAAAATGCGTCCATTCCCCCTTTTCTGTCCACACACTGTGTCTGCTTGCAAGTACTCTGTGTGTGCGCACTGCCGAACACGCTCCTCTGTGTCATGACGTGACGACGCGCCTGTTAAAAGAAAAAAAAATTGGGAAAAAAAATGTCCTTTTCAAACAGAGTATAGTACCATTTTTGGTTTATCAGTACCGCGGTACTATACCAGTACCGGTGTACCGTGCAACCCTAGTTGGGAGAGTGGTTCCTGGTTCTATCCCCACCTTTGACCATCCTAGACACATCCATTGTATCCTTGCTCCTGATGGGGCCAGGTTAGCGCCTTGCATGGCAGCTCCCTCCATCAATGTGTGAATGTGTGTGTGAATGGGTGAATGTGGAAGTGGTGTCAAAGCGCTTTGAGTACCTTGAAGATAGAAAAGCGCTATACAAGTACAACTCATGTCACCAAGTGATGACGCGTCCGTTAATTTAAAAAAAAACAGGAAAAAAATGGGGAACCGGTATTTTTTAAACAGACTGTAGTACCGTTTGTGGTCAATCAGTACCGCGATACTATACTAGTACCGGTATACCGTACATCCCTAGTTAGGGTCCGCCCTGCCTATGGGCACACACGTCGGTCTAGCGTGACACCCCAACATATTAAGCAACCAAACCCCAAAAATCAAATTTGCGCGCTAGCGCCCCCTAGGAAAAAAAAAAAACAGACTGCTTGTAACTTCCGTTAGGAATGTCGTAGAGACATGGAACAAAAACCTCTATGTAGGTCTGACTTAGACCTAGATTCCCCATTAGAAACGTCTGTACCTAAAATCAACAGGAAGTTGGCAAAAACCCCTTCAAAACAAAATTTTCGCAAAAAATTCAATTTTTGCCTCTTTGAACTGAAATTTGACCCCCTTAAAATGCTTAAAAACTCACCACACATCAGGACTGGCAAAAATTGAGATCTAGTGAAAAAACCAAACCTTAAAACTCAAAATTGCGCTCTATTGCAATTTTTGAATACAACACAGAAAAAAACTGCTCCTAGGAAGAGGAAACAGATAAAACTGCTTGTAACTTCTGGTAGGAATGTCGGACAGACATGAAACAAAAACTTCAATGTAGGTCTCACTTAGACCTACAATCTGATAATTGGCATCTTTCAGTTAAAATCAACAGGAACCAAAGGCGGACCCGACCAACGCTGCTTGCAGCTTTAATTTTTCATTATAATTGTTTGGATCATGGGCTTCACGGTGGCAGAGGGGTTAGTGCGTCTGCCTCACAATACGAAGTTCCTGCAGTCCTGGGTTCAAATCCAGGCTCGGGATCTTTCTGTGTGGAGTTTGCATGTTCTCCCCGTGAATGCGTGGGTTCCCTCCGGGTACTCCGGCTTCCTCCCACCTCCAAAGACATGCACCTGGGGATAGGTTGATTGGCAACACTAAATTGGCCCTAGTGTGTGAATGTGAGTGTGAATGTTGTCTGTCTATCTGTGTTGGCCCTGCGATGAGGTGGCGACTTGTCCAGGGTGTAAACCCGCCTTCCGCCCGATTGTAGCTGAGATAGGCGCCAGCGCCCCCGCGCGACCCCAAAAGGGAATAAGCGGTAGAAAATGGATGGATGTTTGGATCATGGCTTTTGTGGGTTCCCTGCATGTTTCCACTCATGCTTCCTACATCTTGGTGGTTTCTCCTCTAAAGGTAGAGACGCCGTGCTTGGAGGGGGTCCCTCGCCCGGACCCCGGGCCGTAATAAATTACCCCACAAGTGCTGCAGAACGACAACAACACACCAAAAAAAAAAAAAAAAAGAGTGTGAGCCATCCATTTGGCGCAGCATTTACAAGAAATCAATATCAATACTTCATGCAACGTGGATGAAAAACGAGCAGAGATAGAGGAGGCATAATAGGAGCTCAAATGAAAAGACCTTGGAGTGCTGCGTCCCCTTAGGGGGGGTCGGGTTGGGGGGGGGGGGGGGGGGTGTTGTTGTTGTAAGATCAAAAAAAATAAATAAAAGACCGCCGTCCCCTTTTGTCTTTTGTCGTGCACGAGCATCTCTGCTCAGCTAATTGTGTTAATGGAGGCTCACTCAAGACATCCTGGCAGCAGAAAGATGTCTTCAAGGGATCATCTGCTCGGGACAAACATGATCTATATTTGTCCCCCCCGGGGGGGGCTCGGCGCATGATGTCACTTGACGGCCCCGACGTGCCACTTCATTGTGCAGCCTGCTGATGTGCTGCAGATCTTGGTGAGAATCCAGCGTGGTTCTTGTCATATTGTTATGGATGGCTGCTCAACCACTGAGGGGGGCGGGGGTGGGAGGTGAAGGGGTGTGGCTGAAATATCCATCCATCCATCATCTTCCGCTTATCCGAGGTCGGGTCGCAGGGGCAACAGCCTAAGCAGGGAAACCCAGACTTCCCTCTCCCCAGCCACTTCGTCTAGCTCTTCCCGGGGGATCCCGAGGCGTTCCCAGGCCAGCCGGGAGACAGAGTCTTCCCAACGTGTCCTGGGTCTTCCCCGTGGCTTTACTTTGAGTTCCTCCCGGATGGCAGAGCTTCTCACCCTATCTCTAAGGGAGAGGGAAACTCATTTGGGCCGCTTGTACCCGTGATCTTATCCTTTCGGTCATGACCCAAAGCTCATGACCATAGGTGAGGATGGGAACGTAGATCGACCGGTAAATTGAGAGCTTTGCCTTCCGGCTCAGCTCCTTCTTCACCACAACGGATCGGTACAACGTCCGCATTACTGAAGACGCCGCACTGATCCGCCTGTCGATCTCACGATCCACTCTTCCCTCACTCATGAACAAGACTCCTAGGTACTTGAACTCCTCCACTTGGGGCAGGGTCTCCTCCCCAACCCGGAGATGGCATTCCACCCTTTTCCGGGCGAGAACCATGGACTCGGACTTGGAGGTGATGATTCTCATTCCGGTCGCTTCACACTCGGTTGCGAACCGATCCAGTGAGAGCTGAAGATCCTGGTCAGATGAAGCCATCAGGACCACATCATCTGCAAAAAGCAGAGACCTAATCCTGCGGTCACCAAACCGGAACCCCTCAACGCCTTGACTGCGCCTAGAAATATGACCATCCCTAATTTATTCATATCACCCGATATCAATCAATCAATCCATGTTTACTTATATAGCCCTATATCACAAGTGTCTCAAAGGGCTGCACAAGCCTCAACAACATCCTCGGCTCAAATCCCACATCAGGGCAAGGAAAAACTCAACCCAATGGGATGACAATGAGAAACCTTGGAGGTGACTGCAGATGTGGGGACCATTTCTGCACTTCTTATTTTTTTGTGATGTAGTGATTGGAGGACATACTTGTTGGTCACGAAAAAACATTCACAAGGTTTTGTTTCATCTGACAAAACATGGACAAAGATAAGACCTTCTGGAGGAAAGTTCTGTGGTCAGGTGAAACAAAAATGGAGCTGTTTGGCCACAATACCCAGCAATATGTTAGGAAGAGAAAAGGCGAGGCCTTTAATCCCGGGGGTGGACCGCTCGCTTGTGCATCAGTTGGGGACATCTTTGCTCTGTTGACCCGTCTTCACCTGGGGTGGTCTCCTGCTGGCCCCACTATGGACTGGACTCTCACTATTATGTTAGATCCACTATGGTTTGGACTCTCACTATTATGTTAGATCCACTATGGACTGGACTCTCACACTATTATGTTAGATCCACTATGGACTGGACTGTCACAATATTATGTTAGATCCACTATGGACCGGACTCTCAATATTATGCTAGATCCACTATGGACTGGACTCTCACTATTATGTTAGATCCACTATGGACTGGACTCTCAATATTATGCTAGATCCACTATGGACTGGACTATCAATATTATGTTAGATCCACTATGGACTGGACTCTCACACTATTATGTTAGATCCACTATGGACTGGACTCTCACACTACTATGTTAAATCCATTATGGACTGGACTCTCACTATTATGTTAGATCTACTATGGACTGGACTCTCACACTATTATGTTAGATCCACTATGGACTGGACTATCACTATTATGTTAGATCCACTATGGACTGAACTCTCACTATCATGTTAGATCCACTATGGACTGGACTATCACACTATTATGTTAGATCCACTATGGACTGGACTCTCACTATTATGTTCAATCCACAATGGACTGAACTCTCACTATTATGTTAGATCCACTATGGACTGGACTCTCACACTATTATGTTAGATCCACTATGGACTGGACTCTCACACTATTATGTTAGATCCACTGGACTGGACTCTCACACTATTATGTTAGATCCACTATGGACTGGACTCTCACACTATAATGTTAGATCCATTATGGACTGGACTCTCACTATTATGTTAGAGCTACTATGGACTGGACTCTCACACTATAATGTTAGATCCACTATGGAATGAACTCTCACTATCATGTTAGATCCACTATGGACTGGACTCTCACTATTATGTTAGATCCACTAGGGACTGGACTCTCACACTATTATGTTAGAGCTACTATGGACTGGACTCTCACTATTATGTTACATCCATTAAGAACTGGACTCTCACACTATTATGTTAGATCCACTGGACTGGACTCTCACACTATTATGTTAGATCCACTATGGACTGGCCTCTCACTATTATGTTAGATCCACTGGACTGGACTCTCTCACTATTATGTTAGATCTACTATGGACTGGACTCTCACACTATTATGTTAGATCCACTATGGACTGGACTCTCCAATATTATGTTAGATCCACTATGGACTGGACTCTACCTATTTTGTTAGATCCACTATGGACTGGACTCTCACACTATTATGTTAGATCCACTATGGACTGGACTCTCACTATTATGTTAGATCCACTATGGACTGGACTCTCACACTATTATGTTAGATCCACTATGGACTGGACTCTTACCATCATGTTAGATCAACTATGGACTGGACTTTCACGATATAATGTCAGACCCACTCGACGTCCATTGCATTCGGACCCACATTTACTGTCCTCGCCAAGGTTTCTCATAGTCATTCTCATCGACGTCCCACTGGGTTGTGAGTTTTTCCTTGCTTTTATGTTGGTACTGAACCGCGGATGTCGCTGTGGCTTGTGCAGCCCTTTGAGACACTAGTGATTTAGGGCTATATAAATAATTATTGATTGATTAATAAAAATAGACCATTCATCAGCAGTGCGCCCTATAGTCCGGAAAATACGGTCGTCCAATGAGATTGGCCGAAGGATCCAACAATTCGGACTAGGGCGCCTCCTTTTGCTTTTGTAGTGGAACATTTCGGTCCTAGGGTTACCTCGACACTAAATGCATTGGGAAGGACACGACATAAGAGGTCAAGTCACCCCGACCAAGTTGGTGGGGTGACATTTAAACATTGGACAGTTACATAATTTGTTATGCCAAAATCAGGCCATCAGGGACGGCGTGGCGCAGTGGGAGAGTGGCCGTGCGCAACCCGAGTGTCCCTGGTTCAAATCCCACCAAGTACCAACCTCGTCACGTCCGTTGTGTCCTGAGCAAGACACTTCACCCTTGCTCCTGATGGCTCCTCCTTGGCGCCTTGCATGGCAGCTCCCTCCATCAGTGTGTGAATGGGTAAATGTGGAAGTAGTGTCAAAGCGCTTTGAGTACCTTGAAGGTAGAAAAGCGCTATACAAGTACAACCCATTTATCAGGGAGCGTATAAATAAGAAGGGAAGACCAAGCCTGAGGGTGCGCTCTTTCTTAATTCCTTCACGAGGGTGCACCATCTTTCGTCTCATGAGACACTCTCTGTAATTCATATCGATTCAATCCAACTTTGTATTATCTGATTATGAGTAATTAAAACTGTTGTAACAAACTCTCTATTGTTCCTGTTTAAGATTCGGACTTTTTGACCACATAAAATCGGCGTCTCCTTACAGACCCCCGAATAAAATGGGCGTCACGAACAGGATGAGGATCCCCGACATAGATTGATTGATAAAATACAGACCATTCATCAGCAGTGTGCCCGATAGTCCGGAAAATACGGTCGTCCAATCAGATTGGCCGAAGGATCCTACAATTCGGACTAGGGCGCCTCCTTTTGCTTTTGTAGTGGACAATTTCTGTCCTAGGGTTACCTCTAAACTAAATGCATTGGGAAGGACACGACATAAGAGGTCAAGTCACCCTGACCAAGTTGGTGGGGTGACATCTAAACATTGGACAGTTATATCAATCAATCAATCAATCAATGTTTACTTATATAGCCCTAAATCACTAGTGTCTCAAAGGGCTGCACAAACCACCACGACATCCTCGGTAGGCCCACATAAGGGCAAGGAAAACTCACACCCAGTGGGACATCGGTGACAATAATGACCCAGTGGGACGTCGGTGACAATGATGACTATGAGAACCTTGGAGAGGAGGAAAGCAATGGATGTCGAGCGGGTCTAACATGATACTGTGAAAGTTCAATCCACAATGGATCCAACACAGTCGCGAGAGTCCAGTCCAAAGCGGATCCAACACAGCAGCGAGAGTCCCGTTCACAGCGGAGCCAGCAGGAAACCATCCCAAGCGGAGGCGGATCAGCATCGCAGAGATGTCCCCAGCCGATACACAGGCAAGCAGTACATGGCCACCGGATCGGACTGGACCCCCTCCACAAGGGAGAGTGGGACATAGAAGAAAAAGAAAAGAAACGGCAGATCAACTGGTCTAAAAAGGGGGTCTATTTAAAGGCTAGAGTATACAAATGAGTTTTAAGGTGAGACTTAAATGCTTCTACTGAGGTGGCATCTCGAACTGTTACCGGGAGGGCATTCCAGAGTACTGGAGCCCGAACGGAAAACGCTCTATAGCCCGCAGACTTTTTTTGGGCTTTGGGAATCACTAAAAAGCCGGAGTCCTTTGAACGCAGATTTCTTGCCGGGACATATGGTACAATACAATCGGCAAGATAGGATGGAGCTAGACCGTGTAGTATATAACTTGTTATGCCAAAATCAGGCCATCAGGGAGCGTACAAATAAGAAGGGAAGACCAAGCCTGAGGGTGCGCTCTTTCTTAATTCCTTCACGAGGGTGCACCATCTTTCGTCTCTTGAGACACTCTCTGTAATTCATATCGATTCAATCCAACTTTGTATTATCTGATTATGAGTAATTAAAACTGTTGTAACAACTTCTCTATTATTCCTATTTAAGATTCAGACTTTTTGACCACATAAAATCGGCGTCTCCTTACAGACCCCCGTATAAAATGGGCGTCACGAACAGGATGAGGATCCCCGACATAGATTGATTGATAAAATATAGACCATTCATCAGCAGTGCGCACTATAGTCCGGAAAATACGGTCGTCCAATCAGATTGGCCGAAGGATCCAACAATTCGGACTAGAGCGCCTCCTTTTGCTTTTGTAGTGGAAAATTTCTGTCCTAGGGTTACCTCTAAACTAAATGCATTGGGAAGGACACGACATAAGAGGTCAAGTCACCCTGACCAAGTTGGTGGGGTGACATCTAAACATTGGACAGTTATATCAATCAATCAATCAATCAATGTTTACTTATATAGCCCTAAATCACTAGTGTCTCAAAGGGCTGCACAAACCACCACAACATAATCGGTAGGCCCACATAAGGGCAAGGAAAACTCACACCCAGTGGGACATCGGTGACAATAATGACTATGAGAACCTTAGAGAGGAGGAAAGCAATGGATGTCGAGCGGGTCTAACATGATACTGTGAAAGTTCAATCCACAATGGATCCAACACAGTCGCGAGAGTCCAATCCAAAGGGGATCCAACACAGCAGCGAGAGCAGGAAACCATCCCAAGCGGAGGCGGATCAGCATCGCAGAGATGTCCCCAGCCGATACACAGGCAAGCAGTACATGGCCACCGGATCGGACCGGACCCCCTCCACAAGGGAGAGTGGGACATAGAAGAAAAAGAAAAGAAACGGCAGATCAACTGGTCTAAAAAGGGAGTCTATTTAAAGGCTAGAGTATACAAATGAGTTTTAAGGTGAGACTTAAATGCTTCTACTGAGGTGGCATCTCGAACTGTTACCGGGAGGGCATTCCAGAGTACTGGAGCCCGAACGGAAAACGCTCTATAGCCCGCAGACTTTTTTTGGGCTTTGGGAATCACTAAAAAGCCGGAGTCCTTTGAACGCAGATTTCTTGCCGGGACATATGGTACAATACAATCGGCAAGATAGGATGGAGCTAGACCGTGTAGTATATAACTTGTTATGCCAAAATCAGGCCATCAGGGAGCGTACAAATAAGAAGGGAAGACCAAGCCTGAGGGTGCGCTCTTTCTTAATTCCTTCACGAGGGTGCACTCTCTGTAATTCATATCGATTCAATCCAACTTTGTATTATCTGATTATGAGTAATTAAAACTGTTGTAACAACTTCTCTATTGTTCCTATTTAAGATTCAGACTTTTTGACCACATAAAACTGGCGTCACGAACAGGCTGAGGATCCCCGACATTTCTACTACACTTTCACAGCTTTCATTTTGAACGACGTACATTTGGTTACGGAGCTCCACCGACACAAAAGAAATGTGGAAACTTCTCCGACCGCTGCAAATCCGTAGGATATTTAACGGATTGGTAGGAATCTAATAGTCGGGCGGCTATAAATGTTTCAGCGGGCGGCTCTTGTATGGCAATCAGAGGGGTGATTACACGGCTGATGGAACATCTCCGTGTCTTCACCCTTCCATTTGCCTTCTGCTCCTCTCCTTCTCCAACTTTATCTCCCTGCTCTGATGGATGTGGCGGAACTGGAATGGAGCAGTAACCCATCACTTCCCCGGACTATTACGGATGCTGGCTTGAAACAAAA
>NC_084619.1:69478352-69620852 GCF_033978795.1 Nerophis ophidion | reverse complement strand
ATATTTAAATCATATATAACATACTTTATTGAAGCGTATGGTAGTTTATGTAAAATATACTTAAATCATATCTAATATATTTGATTAAATAGTGTGGTAGTTTGTGTAAAATATACATAAATCATATTTAACATATTGTATTAAAATGTTGGTAGTTTATGTAAAGTATACTTAAATCATAACTAACATATTGTATTTAAGTGTGTGGTAGTTTGTGTAAAATATACTTAAATCATATCTAACATATTGTATTAAAGTGTGGTATTTTATTTAAAATATACTTAAATCATATCAAACATACTGTATTAAAGTGTGTGGTAATTTATGTAAAATATACTTAAATCATATCCAACATATTTTATTAAATAGTGTGGTAGTTTGTGTAAAATATACATAAATCATATCTAACATATTTTATTAAATAGTGTGGTAGTTTGTGTAAAATATACATAAATCATATCTAACATATTGTATTAAAATGTTGGTAGTTTATGTAAAGTATACTTAAATCATAACTAACATATTGTATTAAAGTGTGTGGTAGTTTGTGTAAAATATACTTAAATCCTATCCAACATATTGTGTTGAAATGTGTGGTAGTTTATGTAAAATATATTTATATCATATCTAACATATTGTATTAAAGTGTGGTAGTTTATTTAAAATCTACTTAAACCATATCAAACATACTGTATTAAAGTGTGTGGTAGTTTATGTAAAACATATTTGAATCATATCAAACATATTGTATTACAGTATGTGCTAGTTCATGTAAAATATACTTAAATCATATCTAAAATGATCTAATATATATGTACTTGGTATCATTACAGTTGATTTCAGGTGTAGATCCACCCATGGCGTTTGTTTACATTGTGACGCCGGTGAGCTTCACTACGGTGTGTAGTGAAGCATATTAAGCTATTCCTCGTCCACCAGTGATAATGGTACTTGTAAGACTCTTCCTGAGGGTGTTTCAGTGTTATAACTTCACCTTTACCTTGACTTTTTCCACCAAAATGCGTCAATTCTCCCTTTATTGTCTTAACATTATCTCTGCTTGTAAGTCCTCTGTGTGCGCGCACTGCCGAACATGCTCCTCTGCTCGTAAAACCGGCAATGACACGACGTGACAACGACTTTTTAGAGGCGGTATAGTACTGAATATGGATTGCGGTACTATAGTAATACCGGTATAGTATACAACCTTAGGGTAGAGTTATTTCTAATTGTCATAAAAAGAAAACATGGCTTTTGGATGAAAGATTCGTGGATGAGGAAAGTTAGAGTGAAGCAAAACAAAAAACAAAAAAGAAAAGAAAAGGCGACGGCAGTGTGAGCGAGTCAGATGTTATTAGACACATTTACTGGGATAATTCTGGAAAATCCCTATTCTGCTTATTGTGTGAATAGTGTTTTAGTGAGATTATAAAATCCTACCTGGAAGTCGGAGGGCTGCGGTAAACGGCAGTGTCTCTCAGAGAAGCCAATGGAGGAGCCAAGATCACAGCTGCCTTTTTGACAGCTACAAGAGGAGGTCGCATAATCAACTCAAGTCTCCGGTAAGAGCCGAATTAATATCACAATTTTCACATCCAAAAACTTGCTAGTTGACGTAAAGAAACATGTTCGCTTGACTGCTCTGTGTTAAAGCTTCACAACAAACAAAGAAACACCGGCTGTGTTTCGGTGCTAAAGGCAGCTGCAATCCACCGCTTTCCACCAACAGCATTCTTCTTTATAGTCTCCATTATTGATTGAACAAATTGCAAAAGATTCAGCAACACAGATGTCCAAATTACTGTATAATTATGCGATGAAAAGAGACGACTTTTAGCCGTAATTGCTGCTGGGCTAATATGTCCGCTACAATCCGAGACGTCACAAACACGCGTCATCATACGCGTCATCATTCCGCGATGTTTTCAACAAGAAACTTTGCGGGAAATTTAAAATTGTAATTTAATAAACTAAACCGGCCGTATAGGCATGTGTTGCAATGTTAATATTTCAACATTGCTATATAAACTATCAGACTGCGTGGTCGGTAGTCGTGGGTTTCAGTAGGCCTTTAAGCATAAAGTTAGTGTGATAATATATACATAATTATTCTAACATTTCCCTCCTGTTTATCACATAACTGCCCCAGAATCTTCATATTCCCAATAAGTTCGTCTTGCGATTTTCAGTTAATAGTTCATTTCTTTAGGGCCAAGTTATGTATACACTCATACTTCAACATCATCATATATATATATTTTTTTTTTTCATACCATAGTCTATAAAAATGGGAGCCAGTACCTCCCTGCTTGGCACTCAGCATCAGGGGGTTGGAATTGGGGGTTAAATCACCAAAAATGATTACCGGGCACGGCCACTGCTGCTGCTCACTGCTCTCCTCCCCTTCCAGGGGGTGAACAAGGGGATAGGTCACATGCAGAGGACACATTTCAACACACCTAATGTGTGTGTGTGACTATCATTGGTATTTTAACTTTAACTTTAACTTAACTAAAGGAGTATTAGGACAGAAGAGGCGTGGAGAAGCATCATGATGCGGGGCAGGTGGGCTTAGCCATGGCAGTAAGGCGACGTCCCGTCATGAAAAAGGAGCGCTGGTGTTAGCGGCGGTATCTCGCCTCCTCGTCACCTGGCCTCCCCGCCATCGGAGCAGCACAACTTTATTATAGTCGCTGTCAATACCGCCATAATAAAAGCGTGCGGCGGGGGGGAAGGGGGGACACCGCTACATTACACTTTTAACCAGAATATAGCAGATGCTCATTGAGCGAATATTGAGTTTTAAAACTTGTCGGCGTGTGATTTGTGGCCCTTGTCAGCGCAAATATTTGTCAATGTCGCCGCAGCGAGCCGAGGCCGTCACTCCGGCGGCGGGACGGGGGCCGCAATGATCTGCGGCCTTAATGGGGTAACCGCTGGGACTGGCGTGGAGGTGATAAAGCACTGCTTACTTTGCAGCTGCCATATTCCTGCTCGGGGACGCCATTATAAAACACAGAGTTATTTTGTCAGCTTTCCATCACCGGCCCGCTCGTTTGTCAGCGGCTTTTTGACGTTTGTCTGCCAAGTCGCGCTGATGCTGAAATATGAGCGCTGCTCACCTGACGCCCCCCTCCGTGCGCTAAACACCGACTTCTCTTTGGCACGCTGCGGATCTTTAGCGCCGCCCCGGTGGCTCCCTGGAGCTGTTTCAAAAAATGTATGAAAATAAAAAATTATATATATTTAATAATGATTGTGTAGGACGACAAACATGGCACAGATCTTCCTAATTGTTAGAAATCCCACTGTTTATATTATGTATTTATTTATTTATCTTGTTTAAATATATGTTATACTAAACATGCATCACTAATGATAGTATTTGGCCAGCACCGTTTTGTCCTACTCATTTCAGCGGTCCTTGAACTCACCATAGTTTGTTTGCTAATGTCATCATGTTTTAACACTGCTAAGTCTCTCAAAATATTGAGACGATTTTACACAAAGTGAAGGAATTGCTCAATCTGAAAACATTTTGTACTCACTGATCCTTACAAATCCAACATACTGTAATCAAGTGTGTGGTAGTTTATGTAAAACACATTTCATTTATATCTAACATATTTTAATAAAGTGTGTGGTAGTTTATGTAAAATATACTTAAATCATATTTAACATATTGTACTGAAGTGTGTGGTAGTTTATGTAAAATATACTTAAATCATAATTAACATATTGTATTGAAATGTGTGGTAGTTTATGTAAAATATATTTACATCATATCTAACTTACTGTATTAAAGTGTGTGGTAGTTTATGTAAAATATACTTAAATCATATCTAACAAATTGTATTAAAGTGTGTGATAGTTTATGTAAAATATATTTCATTTATATCTAACATATTGTAATAAAGTGTGTGGTAGTTTATGTAAAATATACTTAAATCATATTTAACATATTGTATTGAAGTGTGTGGTAGTTTATGTAAAATATACTTAAATCATATTCAACATATTGTATTGAAATGTGTGGTAGTTTATGTAAAATATTTTTAAATCATATCTAACATACTGTGTTAAAGTGTGTGGTAGTTTATGTAAAATATACTTAAATCATATCTAACAAATTGTATTAAAGTGTGTGATAGTTTATGTAAAATATATTTCATTTATATCTAACATATTGTAATAAAGTGTGTGGTAGTTTATGTAAAATATACTTAAATCATATCTAACATATTGTATTGAAGTGTGTGGTAGTTTATGTAAAATATTTTTAAATCATATCTAACATACTGTGTTAAAGTGTGTGGTAGTTTATGTAAAATATACTTAAATCATATCTAACATATTGTATTAATGTGTGTGGTATCATATCCAACTTACTGTATTAAAGTGTGTGGTAGTTTATGTAAAATATACTTAAATTATATCTAACAAATTGTATTAAAGTGTATGATAATTTATGTAAAATATACTTAAATCATATTTAACATATTGTATTAAAGTGTGTGGTAGTTCATGTAAAATATACTTAAATCATATTTAACATATTGTATTGAAGTGTGTGGTAGTTTATGTAAAATATACTTAAATCCTATCTAACATATTGTATTAAAGTGTGTAGTAGCTTATGTAAAATATTCAAATCATATCTAACATATTGTATTAATGTGTGTGGTAGTTTATGTAAAGTATACTTAAATTATATCTAACAAATTGTATTAAAGTGTGTGATAGTTTATGTAAAACACGTTTAAGTCATATCTATCATATTATATTAAAGTGTGTGGTAGTTTATTTAAAATATACTTAAATGATATCTAATATATTGTATTGAAGTGTGTGCTAGTTTATGTAAAATATACTTAAATTATATCTAACATATAGTAATAAAGTGTGTGGTAGTTTATGTAAAACATATACAATTCATATCTAACATACCGTATTAAAGTGTGTAGTAGTTTATGTAATTTGTTAGTTTGTTTACATGTACAACTTTCTCCAGAAAGACGCGTTTTAAGCCCCCTCCTTTGTCTCATTTTGTCCACCAAACGTTTTATGCTGTGCTTGAATGCACAAAGGTGAGCTGGTGTCACGAACTGTGGCCCGGATCAGGTTTCGTTTAGTCATGTTCTGTTAGTTTTGGACTCCCTTAGTTCCTGTTTTGTGCACCTCTGGGTTTGTTTTGGTTTCCATGGGTACTAATTGGGTTCACCTGCCTCTGGTTAGTGGTCGGCACGCTCACCTGCGGCCGGGCACTAATCAGAGGAACTATTTATTCACCACGCTCAGTCTGGCTTCGTTGTTTGCTATTTGCAACAGAACGTAGGGTTCGTTCTATTTTCTGTTTAAGTTTGTACTTTGGCTTCATGTGAGATCGACATGCAACTTGATTGTTTTTTTGATTGAGTTAGCACTTGTAGTTATAGAGTTTTATTTCACTCAGAGCCTTTCCACCACATTTGAGGATGCCATGTTGGTAAGAACTGGTGTTTTCAAGATCATGTTAGGGGTCCAAAATCAAAGGATGTTAGGGTTATGGTTAGCGTTAGGTTAAGGGTTATGGTTAGGGTAACACCAGGGTTAACAATCAAAACAACTTGATTGTTTTTGTGATTGGGTTAGCCCTAGTAGTTATAGAGTTTTATTTCACGCAGAACATTCTAGTACGCCATGTTGGTAAGAATTGGTGTTTTCGAGATCATGTCCTCGGATTCAGGAGGAACAGTGTGGTTTTCGTCCTGGTCGTGGAACTGTGGACCAGCTCTATACTCTCGGCAGGGTTCTTGAGGGTGCATGGGAGTTTTCCCAACCAATCTACATGTGCTTTGTGGACTTGGAGAAGGCATTCGACCGTGTCCCTCGGGAAGTCCTGTGGGGAGTGCTCAGAGAGTATGGGGTATCGGACTGTCTTATTGTGGCGGTCCGTTCCCTGTACGGTCAGTGCCAGAGCTTGCTCCGCATTGCCGGCAGTAAGTCGGACACATTTCCAGTGAGGGTTGGACTCCGCCAAGGCTGTCCTTTGTCACCGATTCTGTTCATAACTTTTATGGACAGAATTTCTAGGCGCAGTCAAGGCGTTGAGGGGTTCCGGTTTGGTGGCCACGGGATTAGGTCTCTGCTTTTTGCCGATGATGTAGTCCTGATGGCTTCATCTGGCCGGGATCTTCAGCTCTCGCTGGATCGGTTCGCAGCCGAGTGTGAAGCGACCGGAATGAGAATCAGCACCTCCAAGTCCGAGTCCATGGTTCTCGCCCGGAAAAGGGTGGAGTGCCATCTCCGGGTTGGGGAGGAGACCCTGCCCCAAGTGGAGGAGTTCAAGTACCTAGGAGTCTTGTTCACGAGTGAGGGAAGAGTGGATCGTGAGATCGACAGGCGGATCGGTGCGGCGTCTTCAGTAATGTGGACGTTGTACCGATCCGTTGTGGTGAAGAAGGAGCTGAGCCGGAAGGCAAAGCTCTCAATTTACCGGTCGATCTACGTTCCCATCCTCACCGATGGTCATGAGCTTTGGGTCATGACCGAAAGGATAAGATCCCGGGTACAAGCGGCCGAAATGAGTTTCCTCCGCGGTGTGGCGGGGCTCTCCCTTAGAGATAGGGTGAGAAACTCTGCCATCCGGGAGGAACTCAACGTAAAGCCGCTGCTCCTTCACATCGAGAGGAGCCAGATGAGGTGGTTCGGGCATCTGGTCAGGATGCCACCCGAACGCCTCCCTAGGGAGGTGTTTAGGGCACGTCCAACCGGTAGGAGGCCACGGGGAAGACCCAGGACACGTTGGGAAGACTATGTCTCCCGGCTGGCCTGGGAACGCCTCGGGATCCCCCGGGAAGAGCTGGACGAAGTGGCTGGGGAGAGGAAAGTCTGGGTTTCCCTGCTTAGGCTGTTGCCCCCGCGACCCAACCTCGGATAAGCGGAAGATGATGGATGGATGGATGGATATCATGTTAGGGGTCCAAAACCAAAGGACGTTTCCCTTCAATGACTGACAGGTTCCTGGTTGCCAGTTATTCATACTTTCAAACGTCATCATTTAGCTAGGGTTAGGGTTAGAAGGTTAGGGTTAGGGCTAGGGTTAACACCAGGATTAACACCTGACTGATTGTCCGAAAAAGGTGAATTCTTTTGAACAATCAAAACAACTTGATTGTTGTATTGATTGGGTTAGCACGAGTAGTTATAGAGTTTTATTTCACGCAGAACCTTTCCACCACATTTTAGGATGCCATGTTGGTAAGAATTGGTGTTTTCAAGATAATGTTAGGGGTCCAAAATCAAAGGACGTTAGGGTTAGTGTTGGGGTTGGAGTTGGGGTTAGGATTAACACCAGGGTTAACACCTAGCTGATTGTACGAGAAAGAAGAGTTAGGGTTAGGGTTAGGGTTAGGTTTGGGGTTAGGATTAGGGTTAACACCAGGATTAACACCTGACTGATTGTCCGAAAAAGGTGAATTCTTTTGAACAATCAAAACAACTTGATTGTTGTATTGATTGGGTTAGCACGGGTAGTTATATAGTTTTATTTCACGCAGAACCTTTCCACCACATTTTAGGATGGCATGTTTGTAAGAATTGGTGTTTTCAAGATAATGTTAGGGGTCCAAAATCAAAGGACGTTAGGGTTGGTGTTGGGTTTGGGTTAGGGTTAACACCTAGCTGATTGTACGAGAAAGAAGAGTTTTCTAGGGCAATCAAAACAACTTGATTGTTGTATTGATTGGGTTAACACGAGTAATTATAGTTTTATTTCACGCAGAACCTTTCCACCTCAATTTAGTACGCCATGTTGGTAAGAATTGGTGTTTTCGAGATCATGTTAGGGGTCCGAAATCAAAGGACGTTTCCCTTCAATGACTGACAGGTTCCTGGTTGCCAGTTATTCATACTTTCAAACGTCATCATTTAGCTAGGGTTAGGGTTAGAAGGTTAGGTTCAGGGTTAGGGTTGGGGTTAGGGTTAACACCAGGATTAACACCTGACTGATTGTCCGAAAAAGGTGAGTTCTTTTGAACAATCAAAACAACTTGATTGTTGTATTGATTGGGTTAGCACGAGTAGTTATAGAGTTTTATTTCACGCAGAACCTTTCCACCACATTTTAGTACGCCATGTTGGTAAGAATTGGTGTTTTCAAGATAATGTTAGGGGTCCAAAATCAAAGGACGTTAGGGTTAGTGTTGGGTTGGGGTTAGGGTTAGGGTTAACACCTAGCTGATTGTACGAGAAAGAATAGTTTTTTTGAACAATCAAAACAACTTGATTGTTGTATTGATTGGGTTAACACTAGTAATTATAGTTTTATTTCACGCAGAACCTTTCCACCTCAATTTAGTACGCCATGTTCGTAAGAATTGGTGTTTTCGAGATCATGTTAGGGGTCCAAAACCAAAGGACGTTTTTCTTCAATGACTGACAGGTTCCTGGTTGGCATGTATTCATATTTTCAAACGTCATCATTTAGCTAGGGTTAGAATGTTAGAAGGCTAGGGTTAGGTTCAGGGTTAGGGTTGGGGTTAGGGTTAACACCAGGATTAACACCTGACTGATTGTCCGAAAAAGGTGAGTTCTTTTGAACAATCAAAACAACTTGATTGTTGTATTGATTGGGTTAGCACGAGTAGTTATAGAGTTTTATTTCACACAGAACCTTTCCACCACAATTTAGGATGCTATGTTGGTAAGAATTGGTGTTTTCAAGATAATGTTAGGGGTCCAAAATCAAAGGACGTTAGGGTTAGTGTTGGGTTGGGGTTAGGGTTAACACCTAGCTGATTGTACGAGAAAGAAGAGTTTTTTAGAACAATCAAAACAACTTGATTGTTGTATTGATTGGGTTAATACTAGTAATTATAGTTTTATTTCACGCAGAACCTTTCCACCACATTTTAGGATGCCATGTTGGTAAGAATTGGTGTTTTCAAGATCATGTTAGGGGTCCAAAATCAAAGGACGTTAGGGTTAGTGTTGGGGTTAGGATTAACACCAGGGTTAACACCTTGCTGATTATACGAGAAAGAAGAGTTTTCTAGGGCAATCAAAACAACTTGATTGTTGTATCGATTGGGTTAGCACGAGTAGTTATAGAGTTTTATTTCACACAGAACCTTTCCACCACATTTTAGGATGCCACGTTGGTGAGAATTGGTGTTTTCAAGATAATGTTAGGGGTCCAAAATCAAAGGACATTAGGGTTAGTGTTGGGGTTGGAGTTGGGGTTGGGGTTAGGATTAACACCAGGGTTAACACCTAGCTGATTGTACGAGAAAGAAGAGTTTTCTAGGGCAATCAAAACAACTTGATTGTTGTATTGATTGGGTTAACACGAGTAATTATAGTTTTATTTCACGCAGAACCTTTCCACCTCAATTTAGTACGCCATGTTGGTAAGAATTGGTGTTTTCGAGATCATGTTAGGGGTCCGAAATCAAAGGACGTTTCCCTTCAATGACTGACAGGTTCCTGGGTGGCAGTTATTCATACTTTCAAACGTCATCATTTAGCTAGGGTTAGGGTTAGAAGGTTAGGTTCAGGGTTAGGGTTAACACCAGGATTAACACCTGACTGATTGTCCGAAAAAGGTGAATTCTTTTGAACAATCAAAACAACTTGATTGTTGTATTGATTGGGTTAGCACGAGTAGTTATAGGGTTTTATTTCACACAGAACCTTTCCACCACATTTTAGGATGGTATGTTGGTAAGAATTGGTGTTTTCAAGATAATGTTAGGGGTCCAAAATCAAAGGACGTTAGGGTTAGTGTTGGGGTTGGAGTTGGGGTTAGAATTAACACCAGGGTTAACACCTAGCTGATTGTACGAGAAAGAAGAGTTTTCTAGGGCAATCAAAACAACTTGATTGTTGTATTGATTGGGTTAACACGAGTAATTATAGTTTTATTTCACGCAGAACCTTTCCACCTCAATTTAGTACGCCATGTTGGTAAGAATTGGTGTTTTCGAGATCATGTTAGGGGTCCGAAATCAAAGGACGTTTCCCTTCAATGACTGACAGGTTCCTGGTTGCCAGTTATTCATACTTTCAAACGTCATCATTTAGCTAGGGTTAGGGTTAGAAGGTTAGGTTCAGGGTTAGGGTTGGGGTTAGGGTTAACACCAGGATTAACACCTGACTGATTGTCCGAAAAAGGTGAGTTCTTTTGAACAATCAAAACAACTTGATTGTTGTATTGATTGGGTTAGCACGAGTAGTTATAGAGTTTTATTTCACGCAGAACCTTTCCACCACATTTTAGTACGCCATGTTGGTAAGAATTGGTGTTTTCAAGATAATGTTAGGGGTCCAAAATCAAAGGACGTTAGGGTTAGTGTTGGGTTGGGGTTAGGGTTAGGGTTAACAGCTAGCTGATTGTACAAGAAAGAAGAGTTTTTTTGAACAATCAAAACAACTTGATTGTTGTATTGATTGGGTTAACACGAGTAATTATAGTTTTATTTCACGCAGAACCTTTCCACCTCAATTTAGTACGCCATGTTGGTAAGAATTGGTGTTTTCGAGATCATGTTAGGGGTCCAAAACCAAAGGACGTTTTTCTTCAATGACTGACAGGTTCCTGGTTGGCAGTTATTCATATTTTCAAACGTCATCATTTAGCTAGGGTTAGGGTTAGAAGGTTAGGTTCAGGGTTAGGGTTAACACCAGGATTAACACCTGACTGATTGTCCGAAAAAGGTGAGTTCTTTTGAACAATCAAAACAACTTGATTGTTGTATTGATTGGATTAGCACGAGTAGTTATAGAGTTTTATTTCACACAGAACCTTTCCACCACAATTTAGGATGGTATGTTGGTAAGAATTGGTGTTTTCAAGATAATGTTAGGGGTCCAAAATCAAAGGACGTTAGGGTTAGTGTTGGGTTGGGGTTAGGGTTAGGGTTAACAGCTAGCTGATTGTACGAGAAAGAAGAGTTTTTTAGAACAATCAAAACAACTTGATTGTTGTATTGATTGGGTTAATACTAGTAATTATAGTTTTATTTCACGCAGAACCTTTCCACCACATTTTAGGATGCCATGTTGGTAAGAATTGGTGTTTTCGAGATAATGTTAGGGGTCCAAAATCAAAGGACGTTAGGGTTAGTGTTGGGTTGGGGTTAGGGTTAGGGTTAACACTTAGCTGATTGTACAAGAAAGAAGAGTTTTTTAGAACAATGAAAACAACTTGATTGTTGTATTGATTGGGTTAACACGAGTAATTATAGTTTTATTTCACGCAGAACCTTTCCACCTCAATTTAGTACGCCATGTTGGTAAGAATTGGTGTTTTCAAGATAATGTTAGGGGTCCGAAACCAAAGGACGTTTCCCTTCAATGACTGACAGGTTCCTGGTTGACAGTTATTCATACTTTCAAACGTCATCATTTAGTTCTATGACTCCTTCTCCTGTGTTCTTCTGACAAATGCCGTTTCAATTTTCCTTCTCAGCGCTTCCAGTCGGTCTCCCGTGAGCGCGAAGAGAGCAGAGAAAGCGGGAAGTCGACATCTACATTTGCTTGTTGACATTGAAAGGTGCTTAGCTACGAACGAGCGGCTCGGACACGCCTTGGTGCTCGCATGTGGGGATTTATTTCCATGTTGCCCTTGCCTCTGATCGTCATGGCCTCTTTTCAAAGATGTTTATTTGAGGATCACAACTGCTGAGGAATGGTCTGGCTCTGTATGCACTGTTACTTTAGACCAGGGGTGTCCAAACCACAGGGTGGCAGCTTCAACTTGGCCTCAGGTGGTTCGGGCATCTGGTCAGGATGCCACCCGAACGGGAGGTGTTTAGGGCACGTTCAATCGGTAGGAGGCCACGGGGAAGACCCAGGACATGTTGGGAAGACTATGTCTCCCGGCTGGCCTGGGAACACCTTGGAATCCCCCGGGAAGAGCTGGACCAAGTGGCTGGGGAGAGAGAAGTCTGGGCTTCCCTGCTTAGGCTGTTGCCCCCGCGACCCAACCTCGGATAAGCGGAAGATGGATGGATGGATGGATATATATGAACTATAATAACCCCCCCCCCGAATTCAGAGGTCTCACGGTTGGAAAGTTTGCCTGTCGCCCTTATAAGCAGCAGCTGGCACGAGACACGTTGTTGGAGTTAAAGCTATAGATCCACTATGGACTGGACTCTCACACTATTATGTTAAATCCACTATGGACTGGACTCTCACTATTATGTTAGATCCACTATGTACTGGACTCTCACACTATTATGTTAGATCCACTATGGACTGGACTCTCACTATTATGTTAGATCCACTATGGACTGGACTCTCACTATTATGTTAGATCCACTATGGACTGGACTCTCACTATTATGTTAGATCCACTATGGACTGGACTGTCACACTATTATGTTAGATCCACTATGGACTGGACTCTCACACTATTATGTTAGATCCACTATGGACTGGATTCTCACAATATTATGTTGGATCCACTATGGACTGGACTCTCACTATTATGTTAGATCCACTATGGACTGGACTCTCACTATTATGTTAGATCCACTATGGACTGGACTCTCGCACTATTATGTTAGATCCACTATGGACTGGACTCTCACACTATTATGTTAGATCCACTATGGACTGGACTCTCACACTATTATGTTAGATCCACTATGGACTGGACTCTCACTATTGTGTTAGATCCACTATGGACTGGACTCTCACACTATTATGTTAGATCCACTATGGACTGGACTCTTATTATTATGTTAGATCCACTATTGACTGGACTCTCACTATTATGTTAGATCCACTACGGACTGGACTCTCACTATTATGTTAGATCCACTATGGACTGGACTCTCACTATTATGTTAGATCCACTATGGACTAAACTCTCTCACTATAATGTTAGATCTACTATGGACTGGACTCTCACACTATTATGTTAGATCCACTATGGACTGGACTCTCACACTATTATGTTAGATCCACTATGGACTAGACTCTCTCACTATTATGTTAGATCCACTATGGACTGGACACTCACACTATTATGTTAGAGCCACTATGGACTGGACTCTCACACTATTATGTTAGATCCACTATGGACTGGACTCTCACTATTATGTTAGATCCACTATGGACTAGACTCTCTCACTATTATGTTAGATCCACTATGGACTGGACTCTCACACTATTATGTTAGATCCACTATGGACTGGACTCTCACACTATTATGTTAGATCCACTATGGACTGGACTCTCACACTATTATGTTAGATCCACTATGGACTGGACTCTCACTATTATGTTAGATCCAGTATGGACTGGACTCTTATTATTATGTTAGATCCACCATGGACTGGACTCTCACTATTATGTTAGATCCACTATGGACTGGACTCTCACACTATTATGTTAGATCCACTATGGACTGGACTCTCACTATTATGTTAGATCCAGTATGGACTGGACTCTTATTATTATGTTAGATCCACCATGGACTGGACTCTCACTATTATGTTAGATCCACTATGGACTGGACTCTCAAACTTTTAACTAGGTCCACTCGACGTCCATTGTACCCAATGCCCAGGTGGCGGGGGGGGGGGGGGACATTCGTGATTTAGAGCTATATAAGTAAACATTGATTGATTGATTGAACCTTACCTTTTTTTTAAATCCGGTGCGCCCTATGGTGGGGAAAATACTGTATTTGTAAAACAACAGAGTTAAGTCGCCAAATGCCAAGAGTGACGTTTCGACTGCGGGCCAAAAACAGCTTTGGCCGCCATTAGCTGGCGGTCTCTCGCTGAGCGCTGGCGGTTGCGTTCCAAAGCTCATTTACATAATGTGTGTTTTCCCGAGGTCACTTTGAAACATTTGCCAGCAGGAAACCTACACAAGTCATCACGGGCCTTGGACTTGTTTTCCTGGGGATCCACACGGCTTTCACACATATTAATATTAATACCCGGCTCAGGGCCACCATTAGCATCCTTTCTGTGTGTGTGTGTGTGTGTGTGTGTGTGTGTGTGTGTGTGTGTGTGTGTGTGTGTGCGGGAGAGGCAAGACCGCCAAGCTAGGGTCAAACATGCCGGCTAATGTGACTCACGCCAGCGGTGGCGGCGCGGCGGCGAAGTGTAAGAAGGCGTCACATCTATTTCCGTGGCCTTTTGTGACGGCCCGGGAACATGGCGGCAATAAAAAAGGGAAATCCCTTCATGGCGGCATTATCTACAATCAATGTCAACCAGCATTCTTTGCAGTCGCTCCTCTGGGCGGTATTGATGATCATGTTAAGCATGTCCCATAAAACTAATCAATCGGCGGCAGGATATTAAATGTAGCGGTCTGGGATGTTGTCACTGGAGCGCTCGGGGGCGAATCAAAAAAAAAAAAAAGTAAAAAAAATAAAGAAAATTTAAAAAAAGAAAGGAAAAAAAAGGAAAAAAGGAAAAGGAGAGAAAAAAAGGAAGGAAAAAAAAGAAAACGAGAAAAAAAGTTAAAAAAAAGTTTAAAAAAAAGGAAAGGAGAAAAAAAAAAAAAAAAAATATATATATATATATATATATATATATATATATATATATATATATATATATATATATATATATATATATATTCTGTGGCAGTCTGGGATGTTGTCGTTAAAGCACTCAGGGACGAATCATAAAATACAAAAATAATAAAAGAGAAAAAAGGAACAAAAACAAAAAAGTTAAGGGAAAAAAATAAAAGAAAAAAGGAAAAAAATTAAAAAAAATAAAAGTTTGAAAAAAAAGGAAAAAAGAAAAGGAAAAAAAGTTTGAAAAAAAAGGAAAAGAAAAAAAGTAAAGGAAAAAAAATTAAATGGAAAAAAAAGCAAAGGAGAAAAAAAAGGAAAAAAAACAAAAGGTGAAAAAAAAGGAAAAACAGACAAGGAGAAAAAATAAAGGAAAAAAAATAAAGAAAATTAAAAAAAAGAATGGGAGAAAAAAAAAGAAAGGAAAAAAAAGGAAAAAAGGAAATGGAGAGAAAAAAGGAAGAAAAAAAAAACGAGAAAAAAAGTTAAAAAAAGTTTAAAAAAGTAAAGGAGAAAAAAAAAAAAAATATATATATATATATATATATATATATATATATATATATATATATATATTCTGTAGCAGTCTGGGATGTTGTCGCCGAAGCGCTCAGGGGTGAATAAAAAATAAAATTAAAAAAACAATAAAAGGAAAAAAACAAAAAGGGAAAAGGAAAAAAAGGGAAAAAAAAGAAAAGGAGAAAAAAAGGGAAAAACAAAAACAAAAAATGAAAGGGTATAAAAGGAAGAAAACAAAAGAAAAGGGGGAAAAAACAAGAAAAGGAGAAAAAAAGGGGGAAAAAAGGAAAGGAGAAAAAATTATATATATATATATATATATATATACTGTATATATAAAATGTAGCGGTCTGGGATGTTGTCGTTGAAGCGCTCAGGGACGAATCATAAAATACAAAAAATATAAAAGAGAAAAAAGGAACAAAAACAAAAAAGTTAAGGAAAAAAAAGAAAAGAAAAAAAGAAAAAAGAAAAAAATACAAAAAAAGAAAAGGAGGAAAAAAAAGGAAAAAAGAAAAGGAAAAAAAAGTTTGAAAAAAAAGGAAAAGGAAAAAAGTAAAGGAAAAAAATTAAATGGGAAAAAAAAGAAAAGGAGAAAAAAAAGGAAAAAAAAAACAAAAGGTGAAAAAAAAGGAAGAACAGACAAGGAGAAAAAATAAAGGAAAAAAATAAATAAAATTAAAAAAAAGAATGGGAGAAAAAAAAAGAAAGGAAAAAAAAAGGAAAAAAGGAAAAGGAGAGAAAAAAGGAAGGAAAAAAAAACGAGAAAAAAAGTTAAAAAAAAGTTTAAAAAAAGTAAAGGAGAAAATATATATATATATATATATATATATATATATATATATATATATATATATATATATATATATATATATATATATATATATATTCTGTAGCAGTCCGGGATGTTGTCGCCGAAGCGCTCAGGGGTGAATAAAAAATAAAATTTAAAAAACAATAAAAGGAAAAAAACAAAAAGGGAAAAGTAAAAACAGGGAAAAAAAAGAAAAGGAGAAAAAAAGGGAAAAAAAAATGAAAGGGTAAAAAAGGAAGAAAACAAAAGAAAAGGGGGAAAAAACAAGAAAAGGAGAAAAAAAGGGGGAAAAAAGGAAAGGAGAAAAAATTATATATATATATATATATATATATAAAATGTAGCGGTCTGGGATGTTGTCGTTGAAGCACTCAGGGACGAATCATAAAATACAAAAATAATAAAAGAGAAAAAAGGAACAAAAACAAAAAAGTTAAAGAAAAAAAGAAAAGAAAAAAGGAAAAAAAATACAAAAAAAGAAAAGGAGAAAAAAAAGGAAAAAAGGAAAGGAAAAAAAAGTTTGAACAAAAAGGAAAAGGAAAAAAGTAAAGGAAAAAAAATTAAATGGGAAAAAAAAGAAAAGGAGAAAAAAAAGGAAAAAAAACAAAAGGTGAAAAAAAAGGAAAAACAGACAAGGAGAAAAAATAAAGGAAAAAAGTAAATGACAAAAAAAAAGCAAAGGAGAAAAAAATTAAATAAAAAAATATTTATAATGTAGCGGTCTGGGATGTTGTCGCCGAAGCGCTAGGGGGTGAATCAAAACAAAAGGAAAATAAAAAGAAAAGCGGAAAAAAAAGAAAAACAAAGAAAAAAAGGGGGAAAAAACAAAAAAGAAAAGGAAAAAACAAAACAAAAAAAGGATAAAAAAGAAAAGAAAAAAAGAACAGAGAGAAAAAAAAGAATAGGGAAAAAAAGGAAAATAAAAGAATAGGAGAGAGAGAAAAAAATTGTATTTTATGGCCTTTTATAGTTAACGTTAAAGCACCAATGATTGTCTCGCACACACACACACTAGGTGTGGTGAAATTTGTCCTCTGCATTTGACCCATCCCCTTGTTCCCCCCCCCGGGAGGTGAGGGGAGCAGTGAGCAGCAGTGGTGGCCACGCCCGGGAATCATTTTTGGTGATTCAAGCCTTAATGCTCAGTGCCAAGCAGGGATGTAATGGCTCCCATTTTTATAGTCTTTGGTCTGACTCGGCCAGGGTTTGAACTCACGACCTACCCATCTCAGGGCGGACACTCTCACCACTAGACCACTGACTAGGGCGGCCGATGCGTCGTTTCCATGGAAATAAAAGCGGTACTGTATATGAGACCACCCAAACGTGCTGGCTTTCTTCTCAGAAAGAAAGGCAAAAAAAGCAGATGAATGTTGCCCGGACAAAGGCGGCCTGGTAATTAAATGGCAGATAAGACCATTGGAGATGGCTGGCAAATATCCTGATCAGCTTAAAATCAACCAAGTGCGAGGGAATAACACAAATCCCAATTGGCTGGTCTAGATCAGCGGGATAGGCCTTTCAATATGACACAGCACAATGGGCCAAATGAATGAGAAACAAATTACAAGCGCCGCGATAGGACTGCACGGGAAAGGGGGCGCGGGCGGAGGACGGGGGGGGGGAGGGGGGATTCAAGCACAATCGCTTCCCAATGCGCCTTCCAATATTGCGGCCAATCCTCGCACGATTCATATCCCATCACAAATAATGTTTATCGCCCTCATATCTCTGGCCCTAATGGAAAAGGCCTGGTGTTGGGGTTTAAGGAGCACATTCATTTTTAATGAGGTCTGGGCTCTGGCCAGAATGAGATGAACAGTTTTGGGGCCAGCGCAGTAAAAGGTCCATCCATTCATTCTAATGTGCGACTATAACTTGCTGCCTTGTTTATTACTGGCAAACAATGCTTTTACGATATCGCTACTGTTTTTTCTTTTTTTTTTTGCCTTCTGTCGGGAAGTTTTTTAAGGGACTGCGGCAAAAGGCGCTCGACGGAAGAAAGAAAAAGAAACGGAGGGAGGAGAACGGACGGCACGGGCAGGGGTGGCCCGCGGCTCATTTTTGGAGTCGCCCACGGCACGCTCCAAAAGAAATATTGGATGCAAAATGAAAAAAAGGAGAAGAAAAGAGTATAGAGGTGGTTTCCTGTGGACGGGACTCTCACTGCTGTCTTGGAGCCACTATGGATTGAACTTTCACAGTATCATGTTAGACCCGCTCGACATCCATTGCTTTTGGTACCCTAGAGGGGGGGGGGGTTGCCCACATCTGAGGTCCTCTCCAAGGTTTCTCATAGTCAGCATTGTCGCTGGCGTCCCACTGGATGTGAATTCTCCCTGCCCACTGGGTGTGAGTTTTCCTTGCCCTTTTGTGGGTTCTTCCGAGGATGTTGTAGTCGTAATGATTTGTGCAGTCCTTTGAGACATTTGTGATTTGGGGCTATATAAATAAACATTGATTGATTGATTGATGCGTGAGAAGGAAAAGTAGCAATTTTTGACTCTAGTAAGAAAACTGCCATGGCTCAAAAAATAATGAATCAAAATTCATGTTGTGACGAATCATTGACTAAATATTCCACTTTGATTTTTTTTCTGGGGGAAATATTGCATGTTTTGTGCATTTGCTGTTAGTTCGAGATGCTACCTCAGTAGAAGCATTTAAGTCTCACCTTAAAACTCATCTGTATACTCTAGCCTTTAAATAGACCTCCTTTTTAGACCAGTTGATCTGCCGCTTCTTTTCTTTCTCCTATGTCCCCCCCTCCCTTGTGGAGGGGGTCCGGTCCGATAACCATGGATGAAGTACTGGCTGTCCAGAGTCGAGACCCAGGATGGACCGCTCGTCGGGACCCAGGATGGACCGCTCGCCTGTATTGATTGGGGACATCTCTACGCTGCTGACCCGCCTCCGCTTGGGATGGTCTCCTGTGGACGGGACTCTCGCTGCTGTCTTGGATCCGCTTTGAACTGAACTCTCGCGGCTGTGTTGGAACCACTATGGATTGAACTTTCACAGTATCATGTTGGACCCGCTCGACATCCATCGCTTTCGGTCCCCTAGAGGGGAGTGGGGGGGGTTGCCCACATCTGAGGTCCTCTCCAAGGTTTCTCATAGTCAGCATTGTCACTGGCGTCCCACTGGATGTGAATTCTCCCTGCCCACTGGGTGTGAGTTTTCCTTGCCCTTTTGTGGGTTCTTCCGAGGATGTTGTAGTCGTAATGATTTGTGCAGTCCTTTGAGACATTTGTGATTTGGGGCTACATAAATAAATTTGGGGCTATATAAATAAACATTGATTGATTGATTGATTAAAAAACAACATTTTCTATGACAAAAATGGCGTAATACGAGAAGAAACATGAAAAATACACATTTATAATCAATGGCTCTGAAGATTTTTTTCAGCCTACCCGGTAAGGTTTATTCAGGTGTACTGGAGAGGAGGCTACGCCGGATAGCCCAACCTCGGATTCAGGAGGAACAGTGTGGTTTTCGTCCTGGTCGTGGAACTGTGGACCAGCTCTATACTCTCGGCAGGGTTCTTGAGGGTGCATGGGAGTTTGCCCAACCAGTCTACATGTGCTTTGTGGACTTGGAGAAGGCATTCAACCGTGTCCCTCGGGAAGTCCTGTGGGGAGTGCTCAGAGAGTATGGGGTACCGGACTGTCTTATTGTGGCGGTCCGTTCCCTGTATGATCAGTGCCAGAGCTTGGTCCGCATTGCCGGTAGTAAGTCGGACACATTTCCAGTGAGGGTTGGACTCCGCCAAGGCTGTCCTTTGTCACCCATTCTGTTCATAACTTTTATAGACAGAATTTCTAGGCGCAGTCAAGGCGTTGAGGGGTTCCGATTTGGTGGCCGCGGGATTAGGTCTCTGCTTTTTGCAGATGATGTGGTCCTGATGGCTTCATCTGGCCGGGATCTTCAGCTCTCACTGGATCGGTTCGCAGCCGAGTGTGAAGCGACCGGAATGAGAATCAGCACCTCCAAGTCCGAGTCCATGGTTCTCGCCCGGAAAAGGGTGGAGTGCCATCTCCGGGTTGGGGAAGAGACCCTGCGCTAAGTGGAAGAGTTCAAGTACCTAGGAGTCTTGTTCACGAGTGAGGGAAGAGTGGATCGTGAGATCGACAGGCGGATCGGTGCGGCGTCTTCAGTAATGCGGACGTTGTATCGATCCGTTGTGGTGAAGAAGGAGCTGAGCCGGAAGGCAAAGCTCTCAATTTACCGGTCGATCTACGTTCCCATCCTCACCTATGGTCATGAGCTTTGAATCATGACCGAAAGGATAAGATCCCGGGTACAAGCGGCCGAAATGAGTTTCCTCCGCCGGGTGGCGGGGCTCTCCCTTAGAAATAGGGTGGGAAGCTCTGCCATCCGGGAGGAACTCAAAGTAAAGCCGCTGCTCCTCCACATCGAGAGGAGCCAGATGAGGTGGTTCGGGCATCGGGTCAGGATGCCACCCGAACGCCTCCCTAGGGAGGTGTTTAGGGCACGTCCAACCGGTAGGAGGCCACGGGGAAGACCCAGGACACGTTGGGAGGACTATATCTCCCGGCTGGCCTGGGAACGCCTCGGGATCCCCCGGGAAGAGCTAGACGAAGTGGCTGGGAAGAGGGAAGTCTGGGCTTCCCTGCTTGGACCTCGGATAAGCGGAAGAAGATGGATGGATGGATGGATGGATGGATGGATGGGCTCTGAAGTTGATCTGCTCATTTAAGCTTTGAAAGTAAAAAAATAAAAATAAAAATGTATGACTTTAAGACTTTTAATGAGTGGGACCTTTTGGGGTCCCTGGGAATTTTAGTGGTATGTTTTTTTAAGTGGTCATTGTTAAAAAAGTTTAATTAAAATTAAAATTAATGTTATGAATTATTCACCTATTTAAGGCTCCAATTATTTCACATCAAATATTCCACTTTGAAATACTTCTGTCATGTCTGTGTGATCATGTTTTGTTTTTTGGACACTCAGTTCCTGTTTTTGCACTTCCTGGTTTGTTTTGTTACCATGACTACCCATTAGTTTTCACCTGTCTCACGTTTTGCACTCGAACACTTGTTTTCACTTATCATATCACTGCTATTTAAGCCTGTCTGTTTCTGTTGTTCGTCCTGGCAACGTCACCATCTACCCTCGATACCTTTACCCACATCATGCCATGTTTCTCAGTTCCATGCCAAGTAAGTTTTGGTTTATAGTTCATAGTTTCTGCCTTTGTGCAAGTCTTTATTTTCATTAGTCAAGTTTGTTCTCCGCCATTGTGCGCGCCTTTTGTTTGCTTCCTTTTTTGTAGTTAGTGTTAAAATAAATAAATGTCTTTACCTTCACGCCGTGTCCACTCCAATCGCTTTGCACCTCGGGAAAACAATCCACGCCCAAGTCCAAGTCTTGACAATTTCTGGGGGAAATATTGCATGTTTTGTGCATTTGTCGTTAAAAAAACAATGTTTTCTATGATAAAATGGCATAAAACAAGAAGAAACATGAAAAATACACATTTATGATCAACGGATCTGAAGCTGATCTAGAGATTTACACTTTGAAAGTAAAACAAAATAAAAATAATGTATGACTTTAAGACTTTTAAGAGTGGGGCCTCATTGCTGAAAATGTTTAATTAAAATCAATGTTATGAATTATCGACCTAATGTTCAACTTTGGAATATTTCTGGGGGAAATATTGCAAAGTTTTCTAAGACAAAAGTGGCATAAAACAAGATGAAATATGAAAAATACACATTTACAATCAGCTGATCAGGACATTTAAAGTTTGAAAGTAAACAATTTAAAATAATGTATGACTTTAAGACTTTTATGAGTGGGGCCTTTTTAGGTACCTGGGAATTTTTTTAACCGTTGAATTAAAATCAATGTTATTTCTGGGGGAAATATTGCATGTTTTGTGTGTTTGCTGTTAAACAAAATGTTTTGTATGACAACAATGGCATAAAACAAATAGAAACACGAAAAATACATATTTATAATCAACAGATCTGAAGCTGATCTGCGGATTTAAACTTTGAAAGTAAAACAGATAGAATTAAAGCTGCAAGCAGCGTTGGTCGGGTCCGCCTTTGGCTGCTGCCCCCGAGACCCACGGCCGGATAAGTGGTAGAAGACGCCTTGGTGCCACTATTTTAAGAATCTAATGCATTGTGAAAGTAACGCAGTTGTTGTATTGAAGTGAAAATATCAAACTTCCTGTTGAGTTTTGCTGAAGTATGTTAATTATTCAAATGTAGGTCTAAATGAGACCTACATAGTGTTTTTTGTTTCATGTCTCTCTGACATTCCTACTGGAAGTTACAAGCAGTTTTGTGTGTGTTTTCTTCCTAGGAGCAGTTTGTCTGTGTTGTATTCCTAGGGGGCGCTAGAGCAAAATTTTGAGTTTTGGGGTTTGGTTTTTTATTAGCTTGCAATTGTTGCCAGTCCTGATGTGTGTGCCAAGTTTGGTGAGTTTTGAAGCATTTTAAAGGTGTCAAATTACAGCTGAAAGAGGCAAAAATGACATTTTTTCGGAAAATTTGCGGGGGTGTTCTTTAAAGGTGTGTAAAATCATAACCGGAGCAGTAATCAAAACTCTGTTGGATAGATATCATCAGAAAGGTTCAAACTCTCTCCTGTGCGAGTTTGAAGCCGAAACGACAAACGCACTCGGAGGAGTTTACGTTTGAAAAAGCTGACGGAATTTTACAAAACTTTTATTTTGAAGGGGTAATTGCCAACTTCCTGTTGTCAATTATCTAAATGTAGGTCTAAGTGAGACCTACATATAAGTTTTTGTTTCATGTCTTTCCGGCATTCCTACTGGAAGTTACAAGCAATTTTGTTTGTGTTTTCTTCCTAGGAGCAGTTTTTGCTGTGTTTTATTCAAAAATTGCACTAGAGTGCAATTTTGAGTATTGGGATTTGTTTTTTTCATTAGATCGCAATTTCTGCCAGTCCTGATGTGTGTGCCAAGTTTGGTGAGTTTTGAAGCATTTTAAGGGGGTCAAATTACAGCTCAAATGGGGCGGCATGGCGCAGTGGGTAGAGCGGCCGTGCCAGAAACCTGAGGGTAGCAGGTTCGCTTCCCACCTATTGACATCCAAAAAAGCGCTGCCGTTGTGTCCTTGGGCAGGACACTTCACCCTTGCCCCCGGTGCCGCTCACACTGGTGAATGAATGATGAATGAATGATTGGTGGTGGTCGGAGGGGCCGTAGGCGCAAACTGGCAGCCACGCTTCCGTCAGTCTACCCCAGGGCAGCTGTGGCTACATATGTAGCTTACCACCACCAGGTATGAATGAATGATGGGTTCCAACTTCTCTGTGAGCACTTTGCACTTTGAGTATCTAACAATAGAAAAGCGCGATATAAATCTAATCCATTATTATTATTATTATTATCAAAGAGGCAAAAATAGCATTTTTTGCGAAAATTTTGCTTTGAATGGGTTTTTGCAGATTTTCTGTTGATTTTTGCCCTAGAAGGTAAAATTATGAATTGTAGGTCTAAGCCAGTTCTACATAGAAGTTTTTGTTTCATGTCTCGACGACTTTCCTAACGGAAGTTACAAGCAGTCTGCTTTTTTTTTTTCTTCCTAGGAGCTAGTGCGCAATTTTCAATTTTGGGGTTTGGTTGCTTAATAAGCTGGGAAGGTTTGCCATACCGATGTGTGTCTCAAATTTGGTGAGTTTTGAAGCATGTTAAGGGGGTCAAATTACAGCGCATAGGTGCGGAATAATAATAAAACGCACCAGTTTCAATAGGGTCCTTGGCCCATTGCAAGGACTCCTGTGGAGTCCTTTTGCAATGGGCCTGGCGGACCCTAATAATGTATGACTTTAAGACTTTTATGAGTGTTTTTAATTGTTTTTGATCCCTGGGAATGTTGTGGCATGAGTTGTATTTTAGCGCCCGACAAGCTAGGAGCCATCTTTGTTTGGAGCAATCCAGAGTGCAGAGTTGTGCGCTAAAAGCAGGACATGCATCACTTAAGGGGGATAATTCTCCTCTCATGTAGGAGACGGCCGCCATATTTTAAATCCAGAGGAGGAAAAAGTGTCCCCCCCCCCGCCCCCCGCATGATTGGTGTGCGTGACGGCGAGGGCTCACCGGTCGGGGCCGGGGGGATAAAATGTCGCTTAGGATAATGTGATTGCCCTCCGGCGACGAGAAGGTGAGTGATATTCCCTGATTCATCACGGGAAAATTAAAGACGCACTCCTTTTCTAATTTAATTCCACCTTCAAAGGAACAATGTTCACTCTGAGCCAAATTGGCGAACAATGTTACTAATTCAGATGCAGACGCCGTTCCTGTCGGTGATGAAGGAGTCCCGGATGGATCGTTGCCACACCCATCCCCGCAATTCCCCGGCAGTTGTGATAATAACCCGGGCAATAAAAGAAGGGAGAGGCTCCTCCTCACATCCCGAGTCGTCTGATAGTAGTCCTGTCCTTCTCGGTCGCACACAAACAATCGGCCCGTGTCCGCTATTAGCGGCGGATTAAACAACTCCACGGGCCACACCAAAAAAAAAAGTCAGCGCCGTAAATCTGCTGCTAAAAAGGTGATTGAACGCAGGGTAAATGTCGAGGTAATTACGAGGCGCTGAGGGTTAAAAGCAACATTAAATCCTCCCGCTGAGTGCTGACATTCAAGCCGTGGCGAGGAAGGAGGAGACACCGGCGGAGGGAGAACACATCCAAACACTTCGCCGCTTGTCGCCGTCTTCCTATTTACGACCGCCGACCATTTAAGATATGACCTCGCTTTGACTGCGCGCTGATGGGTCCGTTAAAAGTCGGAATTCATCACCTCGGACGTCAAAGAGAATGTGGCGAACCAAACATTGCTGATGTGTTTATTGTCTCAGGTAAGTAGGTTTGGGCAAAGGTTGCTGGGAAGAAGCCTCCAAAGTCATTTTAACAACACTAAAGGTGTGGCGCCTATGATGAATTCCTTCCTGTCCGACTTAGGAATGTTGTTATGCTACGGACAAAGCACTCCTACTCAGATGGTAAGGTTCACGGAATGTTGGCATGAGCTGAAGAGTTTGGTTCAGGGTTTTGCAGTCTGGCTGCTTTGTGACCTCACGGCGAGGTGGATGTTCTTACTTGGACATTTAGAAGAGGTACGTACCTGTGAAGGTTCTCGTTCATCCAGGTCTTTGTAATCTCAGGGCCTTCAATCATTCCCAACTGGACTGCTTGGTTTGTCTTGCCGCTCATCCGAGTAGGCTTCATCAATCCGTGGTCTTAGACTTAGATTGGTCAGATCTAATCCTAGACTTGGATTTGTCACATATAGTCTTAGACTTAGATTGGTGAGATCTAGTCCAAAGGTTGATGGCAAAACCCCAAATATCTATATTTCCAAAACCAGGAGGGAGTGCCTGGGCAATGATGGTTTCACCCAAAAAGGCTAAATTACAGTCTTTTAGGAATTGTTGAAAGGACAGTGTTGTATGTGGGAGAGAGGTGGTGTTGAGTCTGTTAAAGACAGAATTCATCACCTCAGACATCAAAGAGAATGTGGTGAACCAATGTGTTAATTGTCTCAGGTAAGTAGGTTTGGGCAAAGGTTGCTGGGAAGAAGCCTCCAAAGTCATTTTAACAACACTAAAGGTGTGGCGCCTGTGATGAATTCCTTCCTGTCCGACTTAGGAATGTTGTTATGCTACGGACAAAGCACTCCTACTCAGATCGTAAGGTTCACGGAATGTTGGCATGAGATGAAGAGTTTGGTTCAGGGTTTTGCAGTCTGGCTGCGTTGTGACCTCACGGCGAGGTGGATGTTCTTATTTGGACATTTAGAAACGGTAACATACCTGTGAAGGTTCTTGTTCATCCAGGTCTTTGTAATCTCAGGGCCTTCAATCATTCCCAACTGGACTGCTTGGTTTGTCTTGCCGCTCATCCGAGTAGGCTTCATCAATCCGTGGTCATACACTTAGATTGGTCAGATCTAGTCCTAGACTTAGACTGGTCAGATCTAATCCTAGACTTGGATTTGTCACATATAGTCTTAGACTTAGATTGGTGAGATCTTGTCCAATGGTTGATGGCAAAACCCCAAATATCTATATTTCCAAAACCAGGAGGGTGTGCCTGGGCAAGGATGGTTTCACCCAAAGAGGCTAAATTGCAGTCTTTTAGGAATTGTTGAAAGGACAGTGTTGTATGTGGGAGAGAGGTGGTGTTGGGTCTGTTAAAGACAGAATTCATCACCTCAGACATCAAAGAGAATTTGGTGAACCAATGTGTTAATTGTCTTAGGTAAGTAGGTTTGGGCAAAGGTTGCTGGGAAGAAGCCTCCAAAGTCATTTTAACGACACTAAAGGTGTGGCGCCTGTGATGAATTCCTTCCTGTCCGACTTAGGAATGTTGTTATGCTACGGACAAAGCACTCCTACTCAGATCGTAAGGTTCACGGAATGTTGGCATGAGATGAAGAGTTTGGTTCAGGGTTTTGCAGTCTGGCTGCTTTGTGACCTCACGGCTAGGTGGATGTTCTTACTTGGACATTTAGAAACGGTAACATACCTGTGAAGGTTCTTGTTCATCCAGGTTTTTTTAATCTTAGGGCCTTCAATCATTCCCAACTGGACTGCTTGGTTTGTCTTGCCGCTCATCCGAGTAGGCTTCATCAATCCGTGGTCTTAGACTTAGATTGGTCAGATCTAATCCTAGACTTGGATTTGTCACATATAGTCTTACACTTAGATTGGTGAGATCTAGTCCAATGGTTGATGGCAAAACCCCAAATATCTATATTTCCAAAACCAGGAGGGAGTTCCTGGGCAAGAATGGTTTCACCCAAAAAGGCTAAATTGCAGTCTTTTAGGAATGGTTGAAAGGACAGTGTTGTATGTGGGAGAGAGGTGGCGTTGGGTCTGTTAAAGACATAATTCTTCACCTCAGACATCAAAGAGAATGTGGTGAACCAATGTGTTAATTGTCTCAGGTAAGTAGGTTTGGGAAAAGGTTGCTGGGAAGAAGCCTCCAAAGTCATTTTAACAACACTAAAGGTGTGGCGCCTGTGATGAATTCCTTCCTGTCCGACTTAGGAATGTTGTTATGCTACGGACAAAGCACTCTTACTCAAATCGTAAGGTTCACGGAATGTTAGCATGAGCTGAAGAGTTTGGTTCAGGGTTTTGCAGTCTGGCTGCGTTGTGACCTCACGGCGAGGTGGATGTTCTTACTTGGACATTTAGAAGAGGTACGTACCTGTGAAGGTTCTCGTTCATCCAGGTCTTTGTAATCTCAGGGCCTTCAATCATTCCCAACTGGACTGCTTGGTTTGTCTTGCCGCTCATCCGAGTAGGCTTCATCAATCCGTGGTCTTAGACTTAGATTGGTCAGATCTAATCCTAGACTTGGATTTGTCACATATAGTCTTAGACTTAGATTGGTGAGATCTAGTCCAATGGTTGATGGCAAAACCCCAAATATCTATATTTCCAAAACCAGGAGGGTGTGCCTGGGCAATGATGGTTTCACCCAAAAAGGCTAAATTGCAGTCTTTTAGGAATGGTTGAAAGGACAGTGTTGTATGTGGGAGAGAGGTGGTGTTGGGTCTGATAAAGACAGAATTCATCACCTCAGACATCAAAGAGAATGTGGTGAACCAATATGTTTATTGTCTCAGGTAAATAGGTTTGGGAAAAGGTTGCTGGGAAGAAGCCTCCAAAGTCATTTTAACAACACTAAAGGTGTGGCGCCTGTGATGAATTTCTCCCTGTCCAACTTAGGAATGTTGTTATGCTACGGACAATGTACTCTTACTCAAATCGTAAGGTTCACGGAATGTTGGCATGAGCTGAAGAGTTTGGTTCAGGGTTTTGCAGTCTGGCTGCGTTGTGACCTCACAGCGAGGTGGATGTTCTTATTTGGACATTTAGAAACGGTAACATACCTGTGAAGGTTCTTGTTCATCCAGGTCTTTGTAATCTCAGGGCCTTCAATCATTCCCAATTGGACTGCTTGGTTTGTCTTGCCGCTCATTCGAGTAGGCTTTCTCAATCCGTGGTCATAGACTTAGATTGGTCAGATCTAGTCCTTGACTTAGATTGGTCACATATAGTCTTAGACTTAGATTGGTCAGACCAAGTCCAATGGTTGATGCCAAAACCCCAAATATCTATTTTTCCAAAACCAGGAGTGTGTGCCTGGGCAAGGATGGTTTCAAGCAAACGTAATGCAAAGGACCAATACTAACTGTCCGGGCCAAATACGGTCGTTAAAGCATAAATTCCCCTCGTTAGCATTGAGGTATTGTGTGGCAGAACCATCGCTGTGGATCGACTACTACCGGTCCAAAATAACGCCCAAAAAAACGGAAGTGCTGATTATCGGTCCTGCTAGACACCGACCTCTATTTAATAATACAACTTTAGAATTTGACAACCAAATAATAAAACAAGGTGACTCGGTAAAAAATCTGGGTATTATCTTCGACCCAACTCTCTCCTTTGAGTCACACATTAAAAGCGTTACTAAAACGCCCTTCTTTCATCGCCGTAATATCGCTAAAATTTGCTCCATTTTGTCCACTAAAGACGCCGAAATCATTATCCATGCGTTTGTTACGTCTCGTCTCGATTACTGTAACGTATTATTTTCGGGTCTCCCCATGTCTAGCATTAAAAGATTACAGTTGGTAAGAAATGCGGCTGCTAGACTTTTGACAAAAACAAGAAAGTTTGATCATATTACGCCTGTACTGGCTCACCTGCACTGGCTTTCTGTGCACTTAAGATGTGACTTTAAGGTTTTACTACTTACGTATAAAATACTACACGGTCTAACTCCAGCCTATCTTGCCGATTGTATTGTACCATATGTCCCGACAAGAAATCTGCGTTCAAAAGACTCCGGCTTATTAGTGATTCCTAGAGCCCAAAAAAAGTCTGCGGGCTATAGAGCGTTTTCCGTTTGGGCTCCAGTACTCTGGAATGCCCTCCCGGTAACAGTTCGAGATGCTACCTCAGTAGAAGCATTTAAGTCTCACCTTAAAACTCATCTGTATACTCTGGCCTTTAAATAGACCTCCTTTTTAGACCAGTTGATCTGCCGCTTCTTTTCTTTCTCCTATGTCCCCCCCTCCCTTGTGGAGGGGGTCCGGTCCGATGACCATGGATGAAGTACTGGCTGTCCAGAGTCGAGACTCAGGATGGACCGCTCGTCGTGACCCAGGATGGACCGCTCGCCTGTATCGGTAGGGGACATCTCTACGCTGCTGATCCGCCTCCGCTTGAGATGGTCTCCTGTGGACGGGACTCTCGCTGCTGTCTTGGATCCGCTTGAACTGAACTCTCGCGGCTGTGTTGGAGCCACTATGGATTGAACTTTCACAGTATCATGTTAGACCCGCTCGACATCCATTGCTTTCGGTCCCCTAGAGGGGTGGGGGGGTTGCTCACATCTGAGGTCCTCTCCAAGGTTTCTCATAGTCAGCATTGTCACTGGCGTCCCAATGGATGTGAATTCTCCCTGCCCACTGGGTGTGAGTTTTCCTTGCCCTTTTGTGGGTTCTTCCGAGGATGTTGTAGTCGTAATGATTTGTGCAGTCCTTTGAGACATTTGTGATTTGGGGCTATATAAATAAACATTGATTGATTGATTGATTGATTGAAAGTCCCCCGCGTATGCATTCCATTCAGTTGTAAACAAACGGCACAAATGGCACCAGAATGTTTCAAACTCCTGTTTGTTTTTTTTAGAGGCTAAATTGCAGTCTTTTAGGAAAGACAGGTGGTGTTGCGTCCGTTAAAGACGGAATTCATCACCTCGGACGTCAAAGAGAATGTGGCGAACCAAAAATTGCTGATGTGTTTATTGTCTCAGGTAAGTAGGTTTGGGCAAAGGTGGCTGGGAAGAAGCCTCCAAAGTCGTTTTAACAACACTAAAGGATCATGACACCGTCAGGTCAATTTGAAACACCAATCTAAACTGTAAAGAACCGTTTTTTTGCAAGCGTGTTTCACACACATAAAAAAAAAGTCCTCTCCCTACTTTGCAGTATTTGCTGCAACCAGGAACAGAAGCTCAGGTCGGGTCATGGACTGGCTCTCAGCCCCGGCTGCAGAAACAAAGGGCGGGGTCGGCGTGTGGAACTCCAAGTCGTGTGCCTCCTCTTCACATCCCATAATGATCCACCAAGCGTTACCACCCCGTAAGGACCTTGAGACGGGGTGGGCTTGGGGTGGGGGCTTGAGGGCTCTCCTGGCCCCCTACACACTCCAAGACATTTCCTTTCTGGCTCTTCTCTTTTTGCCCCATTTTCATTCTTCCCGGACCTCGCCGAACAAGCCGTGCGGCAGTCTCGGCGCTCCGAGAGGGATAGCCGGCGCGGAAGGTTAAAGCAACAATGCGCCGGACCACCTCCCCCACCGCTACTCCTGCCCTGCGTCCCCCAGTAGCGCGTGCAAGGTGTCTAAGGGGCCGCGTCCAAAAGACCACCTGTTCCGACCCTCCCGCTAACGAGGGGCTTCATTCGATCTCAATCAAACCTTCGTTACGGCAGCGCCGTCATTGTGCGCCGCAGAAAAAAAGCGTGGGGAAAATGTAAAGCACGTCACTCTAATTAGGGACCGAATGTCCCTTTGGGACAGAGGACCCTATTGTATTTCTAAGGTTTTATTATTATTATACCGCCGCCTCTTTGAGATGTAATTTGACCCCCTTAACATGCTTCAAAACTCACCAAATTTAACACACACATCAGGACTGGCGACAATTGCCATCTAATCAAAAAACCCAAACCCAAAACTCAAAATTGTGCTGTAGCGCCTCCTAGGAAAAAACACAGACAAAACTGCTTGTAACTTCCGTTAGGAATGTTGTAAATACATGAAACTGAAACCTCTATGTAGGTCTGACTTAGACCTAGATTTCATATACTGAAATCCTTCAGCAAAAATCAACAGGAAGTTGGCAAAAACCCTTTCAAAACAAAAGTTTCCTAAAAAATGTCATTTTTGAGCAGTAATTGAACCCCCTTAAAATGCTTCAAAACTCACCAAACTCGACACACACATCGGGACTAGTGAAAATTGCGATCTAATAAAAAAAAAAAAAAAACTTAAAATTGCGCTTTAGCGCCCCCTAGGAATAAAACACAGACAAAACTGCTCCAAGGACGAAAACACAGACAGAACTGCGTGTAACTTTTGGTAGGAATGTCGTAAAGACATGAAACAAAAATGTCTATGCAGGTCTCACTTAGACCTACATTTCATAAATTGACATCCTTCAGCAAAAATCAACAGGAAGTGGGCAAAAACCCTTTCAAAACAAAAGTTTCCTAAAAAATGTCATTTTTGAGCAGTAATTGAACCCCCTTAAAATGCTTCAAAACTCACCGAACTCGACACACATATCAGGACTGGTGAAAATTGCAATCTAATAAAAAAAAAAAAAAAACAGAACTTAAAATTGCGCTTTAGCGCCCCCTAGGAATAAAACACAGACAAAACTGCTCCAAGGAAGAAAACACAGACAGAACTGCTTGTAACTTCCGGTAAGAATGTTGTAGAGACATGAAACAAAAACCTCTATGTAGGTCTCACATAGACCTACATTTCATTCATTTACAACCTTCGGCAAAAATCAACAGGAAGTTGGCAATTACCCCTTCAAAACAAATGTTTTTTAAAAACCCGTCAACTTTTTTCAAACATTATCTCCTCTGAGCGCATTTGTTGTGTCGGCTTCAAACTCGCAAAGAAGAGAGATTGAACCCTTCTGATTAAAAGTTGAGAAAAGAGTTTTAATAACTGCTTCGGTTTTGATTTTACGAGCCCTCAAAGAACTGCTACGCTGATGCTGCTGCCGTCTCAAGATGGCCGCTTAAAAGCAGGAAGCACCAGCGTGACCACACAATGCAGAGAAGGTAGGTACTGTGCAGGTAAAGATATGTTGACTGGGTGAAAGAAGGAGGCTGTGACGACTTTGTGGCATCGTGATGTTGATGGTGCTCTTCAAAGATGCAGATCGGGTTCAGACACATTGTACAGGTAAGAAATAATGGTTTATTTAAACTAAAAACAGGCTAAGAACAGAAACACTGGTGCTAGGCAGAAAAGGCAAACCAAAAGCGCTAGCATGGGAGCTAGGAAAACAAACAGAAACACTTGCACGGAGCACAACAGGCAAAACAAAGAGCTACTAGCATGTGAGCTAGAAAAACAACAAGCTTAGTGAGAAAATAGCAAGTCCAAAACAGTTTACTACCAGAGAGCGGGAGTCCACGAAGTCATCGATTGCGTGTAGCAAAAAACTTAATGAGACGAGGACGAGTAAATGAAAAAAGCAGGCTTAAATACTGACGAAAAAAATTACCAACAGGTGAGCGTCAGGAAACAAGTAGTGGAGGGAACTAATCAGAAACTATGGTAAAGGAAGTGCACAAACAAACTCAAAATCCAAATAACAAATGATCCAGTGTAGCGGATCATGACAGAGGCACCAGTTTGACACCAGGAAACAGAGAAGGTAGGTAATGTGCAGGTAAAGATATGTTGTCTGGGTGATGGCAAGGAAGCACCGGCGTGTATGGGTGACAGAAAGAAGCACCAGTGTGACCCCAGGATACAGGGAAGGTAGGTAATGTGAAGGTAAAGATATGTTGAATGGGTAAAGGCAGGAAACGCTAGCAAAAGTCGGTCCCGTCCATCGCTGCTTGCAGCTTTAATTACTGACTGCATTTGACATCCTGGAGAGAAAAGAAGCAAATGTCTGCCTTCCTGGACAAGGAAGTGCACGAACAAACTCAAAATCCAAACAACAACTGATCCGATGTAGCGGATCATGACAGAAGCACCAGTTTGACACCAGGAAACAGAGAAGGTAGGTAATGTGCAGGTAAAGATATGTTGTCTGGGTGATGGCAAGGAAGCACCAGCGTGTATGGGTGACAGAAAGAAGCACCGGTGTGACCCCAGGATACAGGGAAGGTAGGTAATGTGAAGGTAAAGATATGTTGAATGGGTAAAGGCAGGAAACGCTAGCAAAAGTCGGTCCCGTACATCGCTGCTTGCAGCTTTAATTACTGACTGCATTTGACATCCTGGAGAGAAAAGAAGCAAATGTCTGCCTTCCTGGACAAAGAAGTGCACGAACAAACTCAAAATCCAAATAACAACTGATCCGATGTAGCGGATCATGACAGAGGCACCAGTTTGACACCAGGAAACAGAAAAGGTAGGTAATGTGCAGGTAAAGATATGTTGTCTGGGTGATGGCAAGGAAGCACCGGCGTGTATGGGTGACAGAAAGAAGCACCAGTGTGACCACAGGATACAGGGAAGGTAGGTAATGTGAAAGTAAAGATATGTTGAATGGGAAACGCCAGCAAAAGTCGGTCCCGTCCATCGCTGCTTGCAGCTTTAATTACTGACTGCATTTGACATCCTGGAGAGAAAAGAAGCAAATGTCTGCCTTCCTAGACAAGGAAGTGCACAAACAAACTCAAAATCCAAATAACAACTGATCCGATGTAGCGGATCATGACAGAGGCACCAGTTTGACACCAGGAAACAGAAAAGGTAGGTAATGTGCAGGTAAAGATATGTTGTCTAGGTGATGGCAAGGAAGCACCGGCGTGTATGGGTGACAGAAAGAAGCACCAGTGTGACCCCAGGATACAGAGAAGGTAGGTAATGTGAAGGTAAAGATATGTTGTCTGGGTGATGGCACGGAAGCGCCAGCGTGTATGGGTGACAGAAAGAAGCACCAGTGTGACCCCAGGATACAGGGAAGGTAGGTAATGTGAAGGTAAAGATATGTTGAATGGGAAACGCCGGCAAAAGTCGGTCCCGTCCATCGCTGCTTGCAGCTTTAATTACTGACTGCATTTGACATCCTGGAGAGAAAAGAAGCAAATGTCTGCCTTCCTGGACAAGGAAGTGCACGAACAAACTCAAAATCCAAATAACAACTGATCCGATGTAGCGGATCATGACAGAGGCACCAGTTTGACACCAGGATACAGAGAAGGTAGGTAATGTGCAGGTAAAGATATGTTGTCTGGGTGATGGCAAGGAAGCACCGGCGTGTATGGGTGACAGAAAGAAGCACCAGTGTGACCCCAGGATACAGGGAAGGTAGGTAATGTGAAGGTAAAGATATGTTGAATGGGAAACGCCGGCAAAAGTCGGTCCCGTCCATCGCTGCTTGCAGCTTTAATTACTGACTGCATTTGACATCCTGGAGAGAAAAGAAGCAAATGTCTGCCTTCCTGGACAAGGAAGTGCACGAACAAACTCAAAATCCAAATAACAACTGATCCGATGTAGCGGATCATGACAGAGGCACCAGTTTGACACCAGGAAACAGAGAAGGTAGGTAACGTGCAGGTAAAGATATGTTGTCTGGGTGATGGCAAGGAAGCACCGGCGTGTATGGGTGACAGAAAGAAGCACCAGTGGGACCCCAGGAGACAGAGAAGGTAGGTAATGTGAAGGTGAAGATATGTTGAATGGGAAACGCCAGCAAAAGTCGGTCCCGTCTATCGCTGCTTGCAGCTTTAATTACTGACTGCATTTGACATCCTGGAAAGAAAAGAAGCAAATGTCTGCCTTCCTAGACAAGGAAGTGCACGAACAAACTCAAAATCCAAATAAAAACTGATCCGATGTAGCGGATCATGACAGAGGCACCAGTTTGACACCAGGAAACAGAGAAGGTAGGTAATGTGCAGGTAAAGATATGTTGTCTGGGTGATGGCAAGGAAGCACCGGCGTGTATGGGTGACAGAAAGAAGCACCAGTGTGACCCCAGGATACAGGGAAGGTAGGTAATGTGAAGGTAAAGATATGTTGAATGGGAAACGCCAGCAAAAGTCGGTCCCGTCCATCGCTGCTTGCAGCTTTAATTACTGACTGCATTTGACATCCTGGAGAGAAAAGAAGCAAATGTCTGCCTTCCTGGACAAGGAAGTGCACAAACAAACTCGAAATCCAAATAACAACTGATTCGATGTAGCGGATCATGACAGAGGCACCAGTTTGACACCAGGAAACAGAGAAGGTAGGTAATGTGCAGGTAAAGATATGTTGTCTGGGTGATGGCAAGGAAGCACCGGCGTGTATGGGTGACAGAAAGAAGCACCAGTGTGACCCCAGGATACAGAGAAGGTAGGTAATGTGAAGGTAAAGATATGTTGAATGGGAAACGCCAGCAAAAGTCGGTCCCGTCCATCGCTGCTTGCAGCTTTAATTACTGACTGCATTTGACATCCTGGAGAGAAAAGAAGCAAATGTCTGCCTTCCTAGATTACCTTTTTTCCTTCCTGGCCGGAACAATTTCAAGGCGAGGGCTTTTTCCACAGCGAGGTGTGCTATCTCCGCCCCCTCCCCCGCAACCCCGCACCATAATGCTGCCTTGTTGGAAGATGACAGGTGTACGAATGAGGCCCTCTCTCCTCCTAAGTACGGCAAAGCGCGGCCATTCGCTCTGCTTTGTTTTTACCGTAATGGTCCCATTTACGGGATGTCAGCGGAATTAATGTGGGACAAACGCGGCCGTAACCGAGCCAACTAATTTCTGCTCGTTCAAGCTGAATTATTAATAGGGCAGAAATACGCCATATGCTTTCCCGGGGAAACGGCGTACATTCATTTTGGCGGCGGGGGAAATTGCCGCTGTTTTGTGAAAAGTATAAGTAGCTTAACTGCTCTTTTCAAACGGGGTGACTTATACGGGGGCCTTAACGACGTATAAATCAGACGGCGTAATTACGCTTCCAGCTGCTGCCGGGGGCCCGGGCTGAAAGGAGAAGGGCCCTCTGCAGCCGTCATCGCCGGAATCCCTCTTCATCAAAACGCCGCCGCTGCTTTTCCTCTCGGCGGGATACGTTATGATGACTTATTGAGAGGAAGGGCCAAGTGCTCGGGGCCGCAGCGCTGTGGCCCCAAACACCGCCTTCAACTATTCACCACTATTTTCCTGCTCCATTAGTCGACGATTAATAAAGCCCGCACATATTTAAAGGCTCTAATTTTTTCCAATCCGACTTCTAAAAACGCAGCTTAAGTTACAAACCCCGTTTCCATATGAGTTGGGAAATTGTGTTACATGTAAATATAAACAGAATACATCCATCCATCCATCCATTTTCTACCGCTTATCCCCTTTTGGGATTTGCAAATCCTTTTCAACCCATATTCAGTTGAATATGCTACAAAGACAACATATTTGATGTTCAACCTGATTAACATTTATTTTGTGCAAATAATCATTAACTTTAGAATGTGATGCCAGCAACACGTGACAAAGAAGTTAGGAAAGGTGGCAATAAATACTGACAAAGTTGAGGAAGGCTCATCAAACACTTATTTGGAACATCCCACAGGTGTGCAGGCTAATTGGGAAAAGTTGGGGTTCCATGATTGGGTATAAAAGCTGCTTCTGTGAAATGCTAAGTAATTCACAAACAAGGATGGGGCGAGGGTCACCACTTTGTAGGCAAATTGTCGAACAGTTTTAGAACGACGTTTCTCAACGGGCTATTGCAAGGAATTTAGGGATTCTACCATCTACGGTCCGTAAAATCATCAAAAAGTTCAGAGAATCTGGAGAAATCACTGCATGTAAGCGATGATATTACGGACCTTTGATCCCTCAGGCGGTACTGCTTCAAAAACTGACATCAGTGTGTAAAGGATATCACCACATGGGCTCAGGAACACTTCATAAAACCACTGTCAGTAACTACAGTTTGTTGCTACATCTGTAAGTGCAAGTTAAAACTCTACTATGCAAAGCCAAACCCATTTATCAACAATATCCAGAAATGCCGCCGGCTTGGCTGGGCCCGAGATCAACTAAGATGGACTGATGCAAAGTGGAAAAGAGTTCTGTGGTCAGAGGAGTCCACATTTCAAATTATATTTGAAAACAGAGGACGTGGTGTCCTCCAGAACAAAGAGGAAAAATAACCATCCGGATTGTTATCAGCGCGAAGTTGAAAAACCAGCATGTGTGATGGTATGGGGGTGTATTAGTGCCCAAGGCATGGGTAACTTACACATCTGTGAAGGCACCATTAATGCTAAAAGGTCCATACAGGTTTTGGAGCAACATATGTTGTCATCCAAGCAACATTGGACGCCCCTGCTTATTTTAGCAAGCCACGTGTTACAACAGCGTGGCTTCGTAAAAAAAAAGAGTGCGGGTACTTTCCTGGCCCGCCTGCAGTCCAGACCTGTCTCCCATGGAAAATGTGTGGCGCATTATGAAGCGTAAAATACGACAGCGGAGACCCCGGACTGTTGAACGACTGAAGCTCTACATAAAACAAGAATGGGAAAGAATTCCACTTTCAAAGCTTCAACAATTAGTTTCCTCAGTTCCCAAACGTTTATTGAGTGTTGTTAAAAGAAAAGGTGATGTAACACAGTGGTGAACATGCCCTTTCCCAACTACTTTGGCACGTGTTGCAGCCATGAAATTCTAAGTTAATTATTATTTGCAAAAAAAAATAAAGATTATGAGTTTGAACATCAATATCTTGCATTCAATTGAATATGGGTTGAAAATGATCTGCAAATCATTGTATTCTGTTTATATTTACATCGAACACAATTTCCCAACTCATATGGAAACGGGGTTTGTATTTCAGGCGTGTGCTCACTTACAAAGATGACTAATATTTATTTTTAATACCTGTGCTGCTCATGGAGCTGTTACAAAAAAATAAATTACTAATAAATTGCCATCAATTTAAAAGAAAGGAAAGGCAAAGTATTAAAAAAAAAGATTATTAACATTGTTTATGTATTTACAAAACAGCTAAAATAGCAGCAATTAAAACTAACAACAAAAGACAACATTTTCTTCCTCTATAAGAAAATGTTGTAATACACTGATATTGTAATAATAATAATAATAACAATAATAGATTTATTTGTAAAAAGCACTTTACATTGAGCAAACAACCTCAAAATGCTAGAGTGTATTACAAAAATAAATAAAAATATTATAAAAATAAATAAACAAAAACTAGAACTAGCACATGTATATCTAAAAAGAAAAGGCCGTATTACCGTATATTCCGGACTATAAAGCGCCCAATGTACGGAATAATTTTGGTTGTACTTACCGACATTTTATCTGGCACATAGTGAAATGATAAGAGTGACCAGTAGATGGCAGTCAAACATAAGAGATATGTGTAGACTGCAGTACGACTCAATTAAACAACACCAAATTGTTTATGTTCCATTGAGAATATAGAAGATAACACAATGCTTTAAAAAATGTATCAAATTGTTTTAGTATGACTTTGGTAAGCTATGATGTCTTGCACTGTGCTTCAACATATGAATAATGATAATAATAATAATAATAATGAATTTTTGGGGGGAAAAACACTTTACATTGAGCAAACAACCTCAAAGTGCTCAAGTGTACTAAAAAAAATAAAAAGATAATACAAAAAAAAAACTATAACAGCCTAATAGCTGGAACTATCACGCATGTATCTTAAAAAAAAGGCTTTTTTTTTTTTAAGAAGGGTACTTCAGCGTTTTTTAAAATCATCCACAGTCTGTGGTAACCTCAGGTGGTCAGGGAGAGCGTTCCACAGACTGGGAACGGCTGAGCAGAAAGCCCGGGCTCCCATTGTTCATTATTATTGTTTGTTACTGTATTTTCCGGACCATAGGGCGCACCAGACTATAAGGCGCACTGCCGATGAATGGTCTATGTTTCATCTTTTTTCATGTATAAGGCGCACTGGATTATAAAGCGCATGTAAGGAGTCAAATTATTAAGATTTTTTTTCCTAAATTTAAAAGTCTTCCTTTTTGTCTACATAACATGTAATGGTGGTTCTTTGCTCAAAATGTTGCATAGATGATGTTTTACACATCATCTTCAAGTCAATTTCTGACAGTCTCTTCAGGATGCGCCGTTTTGTGGGCGCTCTTATTTATGGGCCTCCACTTCGACAGCGTTTTCTCCCCGTGACCTTTGTTGTAGCCGTGTAGCATGCAAGGACGGGAGTGGAAGAAGTGTCAAAAGATGGCGCTAACTGCTTTAATGAGATTCATACTTTACTTCAATCAATAACGTGAAAAAGCGTCCAACCGGAACTCTCTGATAACTAAAGTTCCTTGGGTGAATAATTCAAACTCACTACACCGGTATGTTTTAGTGCTTTCATGGCGAGTTTACTGACAGATATAAGTAAGAACTTTACACTACTTTATATTAGAAATGGCAACAGCGGGGGATGAATGTCACATTACAAGAAGATAGAGAAAAAGAAGACGCTTATCGGCTATGGCGTCGTCACGGACTACAAAGGCGGGATTTTTCAGGATTTATGCAGATCCCAAATACAGATCAGCAGGTACCAGAAAGTCCGAAAAGTTGCTTTTGCATAATATTGCGAAACAAAACACCAGATAATATGTCTTACATCAGGGGTGCCCATTACGTCGATCGCGAGCTACCAGTCGACCGCGGGGGGTGTGTCAGTCGATCTCCAGCCAGGCTTTTTAAAAAAATAGACCTAAAAATTAGTGATCATCAATCTTCACCAAGACGTCACTTAAATGACATTCACGGTACCGGAGGGTCTTGTGAGATGACGCTGGCTGCTGCAAGATCATTATTATGAAAATATGACCGAGAGGAAGGCGAGAAACACTTTTTATTTCAACAGACTCTCGCGCCGTACCTTCCGTCAAAACTCTAAAGGCCGACTGCACATTTCCTATCTTCACAATAAAAGCCCTGCTTCATGCTGCCTGCGCTAACTAAATACAGAGTCTCGGAAAACTGGCGTGCACAAGTGATCCCTCAGAAAGCTGGCGTGCACATCACTTGTGCACGCCAGCTTTCCGAAACTCTTATTTTGGCAGTGACTGGGATGGCGGAAGCGGGAATCGAACCTGCAACCCTCAAGTTGCTGGCACGGCCGCTCTACCAACCGAGCTATGCCGCAATAAAAGACATGGCTTTTTTTCCCCCTCCTTTTCTTTTTTTTCCATTCCTTTTTTTCTTCTTTTTCTCATTTTCTTTTCTTTTTTCCACTTTTTTTCTTTTTCTGTTTTTTTCCTTTTTTTTCACTTTTTGTTTTTTTCCTTTCTGTTTTTTTCCTTTCTGTTTTTTTTTCTTTTTTTTCCTCCTCTTTTTTGATTTTTTCCTTTTTTTCTCCTTTTCTGTTTTTTTTTTTTCAACCACCCCCTGAGCGCCTGGGCGACAACATAGTGTGTGTGTGACAATCATCGGTACTTTAACTTAACTTTCACTTAATTACAGCCTGAAGACTTTTTGACTCTTCAGGCACTTTGGCCCATTCCTCTTTGCAGCACCTCCTTGAGCTCCATCAGACATCTCGGATGCAAACCAGCCCTCCCAATCCAATCAAGCCTTGTCCTTATGGGGAATTGTGTGCAGAATTTTGAGGACAACAGTGAACGTATGCCATATTGGAAAAAGGCAATGAACATGAAGGAAGAGTGGAGTGAGTGGACTATGACTGCCTTCATAGCTATCTTGGTTGTCTTGGAGAAGAGATGGGGCGCCACCTAGTGCACGGTCGCCGCCATACCTTCTGCACGCACTTCCTGCCTTTTTTACACGAAGCGACTCCCCGCCATAACGCAGAGAAATGTAGATGTGTCCGGGTGCAGCAGAGACCTGGAGTGGGTGTTAAAGATAGAGCCCCCCTCCCCCCATCCCCCATGTGAGAGTATTTGCATGGGAAAGCAGAATTGGTGTGGAAGTGCGACTGGTCCAAAAAGCCCAACTAATGATTGACTTCAGCTGCGACCGTGGTGATGTTTTATCACGCATTTACATGTTCCTCCATGCAAATAGTTTCTCTGGAAAGGCTCAACGTAGTTTTGTCTTCTGATTGTTTCAGCCACCCGTTAAAGTCACGTAACCCCGTTTCCATATGAGTTGGGAAATTGTGTTAGATGTAAATATAAATGGAATACCATATTTCCTCGAATTGTTGCCGGGTATATAGTATGCGCCTGCCGGGTCAATTTCGTTTCGCCAAATAATTAGCATATGCCTAAAATTTCCACCGGGTCAAACACGTCACGTCACGAGTGACACTTCACCTGTCATCATTTTCAAAATGGAGGAGGCTGATTTCAATCATTTGAAATCGCATAAAGGGAAGAAGATTAAGAGCTATTCAGTAGGATTTAAGGTCCAATCTATTGAATATGCTAAAAAGAACAGTAAGCAGCTATGTTTTATTAATATACCGTAGCTGCATGTGTCAAATATGAGTCATTAAATGACTCCCGCCTCCTGGTGGTAGAGGGCGCTAGTGATCCTTCTTGCGACTACTCGGCTGCAGAAGAAGTGACAACAAGCAGGAAGAGTGAGCAGCGATCGTTTATTTTTTCCTCTCGCTTGCACTTTTAACATGGAGGATTACATATCTAAAATAAAACAGTTCTCTAAACTGGACTTTCAATCAAAGCAGGAGGTAATAAAAGAATATCTCCATTGAAGCAGAGAGACTTTTAAAACTGAAGAAAGATAAGGAAGACTTCTATAAACAAGTTATCGATGCTTTTGATCAGAAGGAGCTGCGCATGGACTTCTTTTATAAGTAAAGGTAAGACCATAATAAAAAAAATGTTTTTAATTAAATGTGTTTTCATGATGGTATCCTTACATCACACTCAAATTTATAAGCGCAAGCCTACATTTACCGCATGCCTTTGGTAAGCGCCGGAGTGAGAAGAGGTTTTAATTAGCGCCCCGGCGGCAATTCAAGGAAATACGGTACAATGATTTGCAAATCATTTTCAACCCATATTCAGTTGATTATGCTACAAAGACAACATATTTGATGTTCAAACTTTTTTTTTTTTGCAAATAATAATTAACTTCGAATTTCATGGCTGCAACACGTGCCAAATTAGTTGGGAAAGGGCATGTTCACCACTGTGTTACATCACCTTTTCTTTTAACAACACTCAATAAACGTTTGGGAGCTGAGGAAACTAATTGTTGAAGCTTTGAAAGTGGAATTCTTTCCCATTCTTGTTTTATGTAGAGCTTCAGTCGTTCAACAGTCCGGGGTCTCCGCTGTCGTATTTTACGCTTCATAATGCGCCACACATTTTCCATGGGAGACAGGTCTGGACTGCAGGCGGGCCAGGAAAGTACCTGCACTCTTTTTTTACGAAGCCACGCTGTTGTAACACGTGGCTTGGCATTGTCTTGCTCAAATAAGCAGGGGCGTCCATGATAACGTTGCTTGGATGACAACATATGTTGCTCCAAAACCTGTTTGTACCTTTCAGCATTAATGGTGCCTTCACAGATGTGTAAGTTGCCCATGCCTTGGGCACTAATACACCCCCATACCATCACAGATGCTAGCTTTTGAACTTTGCGTCTATAACAATCCGGATGGTTATTTTCCTCTTTGTTCCGGAGGACACCACGTCCACAGTTTCCGAATATAATTTGAAAAGTGGACTCGTCAGACCACAGAACACTTTTCCACTTTGCATCAGTCCATCTTAGATGAGCTTGGGCCCAGCCAAGCCGGCGGCGTTCCTGGGTGTTGTTGATAAATGGCTTTCGCTTTGGATCGTAGAGCTTTAACTAGCACTTACAGATGTAGCGACCAACTGTAGTTACTGACAGTGGTTTTATGAAGTATTCCTGAGCCCATTTGGTGATATTATTTACACACTGATGTCGTTTTTTTATGCAATACCGCCTGAGGGATCAAAGGTCCGTAATACCATCGCTTACATGCAGTGATTTCTCCAGATTCTCTGAACCTTTTGATGATATTATGGACCGTAGATGGTAAAATCCCTAAATTCCTTGCAATAGCTCGTTGAGAAACGTCGTTCTAAAACTGTTTCACAATTTGCTCACAAATTGCTGACCCTCGCCCCATCCTTGTTTTGTGAATTACTTAGCATTTCATGGAAGCTGTTTTTATACCCAATCATGGCACCCACCTGTTCCCAATTAGCCTGCACACCTGTGGGATGTTCCATATAAGTGTTTGATGAGCATTCCTCAACTTTATCAGTATTTATTGCCACCTTTCCCAACTGCTTTGTCACGTGTTGCTGGCATCGAATCCTAAAGTTAATGATTATTTGAAATGTGGACTCGTCAGACCACAGAACACTTTTCCACTTTGCATCAGTCCATCTTAGATGAGCTCGGGCCCAGAGAAGCCGGCGGCGTTCCTGGGTGTTGTTGATAAATGGCTTTTGCTTTGGATAGTAGCGCTTTAACTTGCACTTACAGATGTAGCGACCAACTGTAGTTACTGACAGTGGTTTTATGAAGTATTCCTGAGCCCATGTGGTGATATTATTTACACACTGATGTCGTTTTTTTATGCAATACCGCCTGAGGGATCAAAGGTCCGTAATACCATCGCTTACATGCAGTGATTTCTCCAGATTCTCTGAACCTTTTGATGATATTATGGACCGTAGATGGTAAAATCCCTAAATTCCTTGCAATAGCTCGTTGAGAAACGTCGTTCTAAAACTGTTTCACAATTTGCTCACAAATTGCTGACCCTCGCCCCATCCTTGTTTTGTGAATTACTTAGCATTTCATGGAAGCTGTATTTATACCCGATCATGGCACCCACCTGTTCCCAATTAGCCTGCACACCTGTGGGATGTTCCATATAAGTGTTTGGTGAGCATTCCTCAACTTTATCAGTATTTATTGCCACCTTTCCCAACTGCTTTGTCACGTGTTGCTGGCATCGAATTCTAAAGTTAATGATTATTTGAAATGTGGACTCGTCAGACCACAGAACACGTTTCCACTTTGCATCAGTCCATCTTAGATGAGCTTGGGCCCAGCCAAGCCGGCGGCGTTCCTGGGTGTTGTTGATCAATGGCTTTCGCTTTGGATAGTAGAGCTTTAACTTGCACTTACAGATGTAGCGACCAACTGTAGTTACTGACAGTGGTTTTATGAAGTATTCCTGAGCCCATGTGGTAATATTATTTACACACTGATGTCGTTTTTTTAATGCAGTACCGCCTGAGGGATCAAAGGTCCATAATACCATCGCTTACATGCAGGGATTTCTCCAGATTCTCTGAACCTTTTGATGATATTATGGACCGTAGATGGTAAAATCCCTAAATTCCTTACACTAGCTCGTTGAGAAACGTCGTTCTAAAACTGTTTCACAATTTGCTCACAAATTGGTGACCCTCGCCCCATCCTTGTTTTGTGAATTACTGTTTTTATACCCAATCATGGCACCCACCTGTTCCCAATTAGCCTGCACCCCTGTGGGATGTTCCAAATAAGCGTTTGATGAGCATTCCTCAACTTTTTCAGTATTTATTGCCACCTTTCCCAACTGCTTTGTCACGTGTTGCTGGCATCAAATTCTAAAGTTAATGATTATTTGCAAAAAAAAAAAAAAAAATGTTTATGAGTTTGAACATCAAATATGTTGTCTTTGTAGCATATTCAACTGAATATGGGTTGAATAATTGTATTCCATTTATATTTACATCTTACACAATTTCCCAACTCATATGGAAATGGGGTTTGTATATATATATATACATATATATGTATATATATACTTGCAGAGTGTATATTGTACATATGACATATTGTTATGAAGGTGTCAGTTGGTGCAAGTACAGTATATATAATGCAGTAACTGTGTGCCAGCAGCAATTAAAGGTACAACTATATACAATTTTTCTCTCACTTGTCTCTGTAAATGAAAAGATTCATGCACAAAATAAAAATAAAAAGTGCTGGCCTCTCATTAGAGAGTGCACTGGGATTAATGACTAAGCGTCCGTGTGTTAATTGTCACATCAAACAAACAGGTCCTAATTGGCAAATGTTCCAGCTCGCTGCTAAGTGGACGGGCCCCGGGCGCTTTTGTCTGCTTTCATGGGAAGGTCAGGACCCGCGCATTAAGAAGACTTGCGTTTTCTCTGGCTGCGTAATGAAACACACACCTGCTGCCTGCAAGGTGAACATCATATCCCGGTCATACTACATTGTGTTGCTTGTCTGCTGCTTTGCAAAACAACAACTCCTTTAGAACCTCTTTAGAACCACCCTTTCTAGATATATAAAGATGTGTATTTACAACATTAATAATATATACATACTATGCAAATATTAAAAAAAAAACTTGTGAAAATGAGTTAGAATTTCACGAGAAATAGGTCACAGTTACACAAGAAAAACCTAGAATGTTGGCAGTATTATAATAAAAGTCGTCATTTTACTTGACGCAGCGTTGGCCGGGTCCGCCTTTGGCTGCCGCCGCTACTCAAGCCCTGGTCTAAGACAGACCAACATAGAGGTTTTTATTTCATGTCTCTACGACATTTCTAACAGAAGTTATCTCCTCTGAGCGAGTTTGTCGTTTCGGCTTCAAACTCGCACAGGAGAGAGATTGAACCCTTCTGATTAAAAGTATAGAACAGAGTTTTGATAAGTTCTGCCGTTTTGATTTTACGCGCCTTCGAAAACCCCTGCGCAAAGTTTCCTAAAAAAAATTATTTTTTGCCTCTTTAAACTGTAATTTGACCCCCTTAAAATGCTTCAAAGTGCAAGTTAAAGCTCTACTATGCAAAGCAAAAGCCATTTATCAACAACATCCGGAATCACCGATCTGTAATTTCACCCCCTTAACATGCTTCAAAACTCACCAAATTTTACACACATATCAGGACTGGCAAAAACTGCCATCTAATAAAAAACCAAACCCCAAAAATCTAAATTGCACTTAGCGCCCCCTTACGAGAAAAGCTTAACATTTTGGCAATTTTACGAAAAGATTCTTAATTTCTCAAGTCACAATTTTATAAGAAAAACTTTACAATTTTGGCAATACTGTAACAATAGTAGGAATTTTACCTGGAAAAATTATGACAAAAGTCACAATTTTACTCAAAAAATATCACAATATAGCTCAGTTGGTAGAGCGGCTGTGCCAGGAACTTGAGAGTTGCAGGTTCAATCCCCGCTTCCGTCATCCTAGTCACTGCCGTTGTGTCCTTGGGCAAGACACTTTACCCACCTGCTCCCAGTGCCACCCACACTGGTTTAAATGTAAAAATTAGATTTTGGGTTTCACTATGTAAAGCGCTTTGAGCCATTAGAGAAAGAGCGCTGAATAAATATACTTCACTTCACTATTTTACATGAACAATAAAAAAATTGGTAATATTGTGATAAAAGTCAGGATTTTGTATGACAAACGTCTCCATTTTGCATTAAAAAGTAATAATTTTACGAGAAAATATTGCAATATTACAGAAACAGAATACGAGAAATTATTCCCAATTTTATAAGAAAAAAGTCGAGACTTTGTAAGAAAAAGACTGCTTTTACTCAATTTATTAAATTTTTTAATTTTTTGTTTTTAATAGGTTTTTACTCAATAAGAGTCACACTTTTATGAGAAAAGCTTAAAATTTTGTAAGAAAAAGATTGCTCTTTGGTAATTTAAATAATTTTGTATTTTTTGTTTTTAATGGGTTTTTAATCTTCTTAATCAATAACAGTCACACTTTTACCATAAAAAAAATAAAATTTTGGCAATTTTATGAAAAGATTCTTAATTTCACTCGACAAAAGTCACAATTTTATAAGAACAACTTTACAATGTTGGCAATATTATAATAATAATCAGAATTTTACTTGGCAAAATTATGACAAAAGTCGTAACTTTACTAAAAATAAAAATGTCACTATTTTACAAAAACAATAAAAAAACTAGTAATATTGTGATAAAAGTCAGAATTTTAAATGACAAACGTCACCATTTTGCGTTAAAAAGTAATAATTTTACGTGAAAATATTGCAAAATTACAGAAACAGAATATGAGAAACGATTCCTAATTTTATAAGAAAAAGTCAACACTTTGTAAGAAAAAGATTGCTCTTTGGTAATTCAATTAATTTTGTATTTATTGTTTTTAATGGGTTTTTAATCTTCTTAATCAATAACAGTCACACTTTTACCAGAAAAAATATAACATTTTGGCAATTTTATGAAAAGATTCTTAATTTCACTCGACAAAAGTCACAATTTTATAAGAACAACTTTTTAATGTTGGCAATATTATAATAATCATCAGAATTTTACTTGGCAAAATTAATAATTTTACGAGAAAATATTGCAAAATTACAGAAACAGAATATGAGAAACGATTCCTAATTTTATAAGAAAAGTCAACACTTTGTAAGAAAAAGATTGCTCTTAGTTAATTTATTTAATTTTTGTATTTTTTGTTTTTAATGGGTTTTTAATATTCCTTATTTACTTCGTTATTACAGTATGTCTTTATATACATATTTATTTGTATTTTTTGTTTTATTCATTTTGGCCAAAGGGGACACATTTCAATTTCTGACATACACTTGTTATTTCATATGTTGACCACAGGGGGAGCAATTAAAATTGTTTTACACACACTTGTTATTTCATATGTTGACCAGAGGCAGAGCAATTCAAATTTTTTACACATACTTGTTATTTCATATGTTGACCCGAGGGGGAGCAATTCAAATTTTTGACACGCACATGTTATTTCATATGTTGAGAGTCAATTTTTATGGCACCTCATCACTTGTTCACATCTCATATGGAAGATACTTTTCCTTCTTCATGTCTCAAGAAGGCTAGAAATACAAGAACACACACACACACACACACACACACACACACACACACTCGCCGATCTGCTGTTCCATCTTGAAATGCTAATCTATGATTAGCGTCATTATGCAGCGGTGTAATTTCACAAAAGCTTTCCCACAGCGGCGCACAAAAGACTCATTCAGCGTCGGCGGCGGAGAATTATGGAACGCAGATGAATTCGTTGAGACGGGAGGGGATTTATTCGCTAATTATGGGCCTTCACAGTTTTAATGCCACTTAATGAGGCGCTTGCATAGTGCCAGTCCGACTCACGCTGACGGATGGATGCTGATTTTTATTCACTTGTTTTTCTTTTGCCCCGCACAACATCTGTTTGGAGGCGGGGCTAACCGGGGGCCTGTTTGTGCAATTACCGGTAGTCAAACTACGGGAAAGTCAACCAACAGTCCAGTCAGTGGTATGGCATTGAGGGGGATGGTGTTCATTTGGACAGCACTTTTTACTTTAGTTTTACTCAGTCTTTTGACTAAATTGTATTATAGTTTTAGTCAGTATAGTGGTGAAAATATATTTTAGTTTTAGTCAGTCTTGTGATGAAAATGTGTTTTAGTTTTAGTCAAATTTTAGTCAATTAAAATAATTTAGTTTTGGCCAGTCTTGTGATGAAAATGTATTTTAGTTTTAGTCAAATTTTAGTCAATTAAAATAATTTAATTTTGGTCAGTCTTGTGATGAAAATGTATTTTAGTTTTAGTCAAATTTTTGTCAATTAAATTGATTACATTTTGGTCAGTCTTTTGATAAAAATGTTTTTTAGTGTTAGTCACATTTTAGTCTTTTCAAGTAATTTGGTTTTAGTCAGTCCTTAATAAAAGGTGTTTTAGTTGTAGTCAGTCTTGTGATGAAAATGTATTTTAGTTTTAGTCAAATTTTTGTCAATTAAATTAATTTAGTTTTGGTCAGACTTGTGATGAAAAATGTATTTTAGTTTTAGTCAAATTTTAGTCAGTTAAATTAATTTAGTTTTGCTCAATCTTTTGATGAAAATGTATTTTAGTTTTAGTCAAATTTTTGTCAATTAAATTAATTACATTTTGGTCAGTCTTTATATAAAAATGTTTTTTAGTTAGTCACATTTTAGTCTTTTCAATTAATTTGGTTTTAGTCAGTCCTTAATAAAAGGTGTTTTGGTTTTAGTCAGTCTTGTGATGAAAATGTATTTTAGTTTAGGTCAAATTTTAGTCAATTAAAATAATTTAGTTTTGGTCAGTCTTGTGATGAAAAATGTATTTTAGTTTTAGTCCAATTTTAGTCGGTTAAATTAATTTGGTTTTGGTCAATCTTTTGATGAAAATGTATTTTAGTTTTAGTCAAATTTTTTCAATTAAATTAATTACATTTTGGTCAGTCTTTTGATAAAAAAATGTTTTTGTGTTAGTCACATTTTAGTCTTTTCAATTAATTTGGTTTTAGTCAGTCCTTAATAAAAGGTGTTTTGGTTTTAGTCAGTCTTGTGATGAAAATGTATTTTAGTTTTAGTCAAATTTTAGTCAATTAAAATAATTGAGTTTTGGTCAGTCTTGTGATGAAAAATGTATTTTAGTTTTAGTCAAATTTTAGTCAGTTAAGTTAATTTAGTTTTGGTCAATCTTTTGATGAAAATGTATTTTAGTTTTAGTCAAATTTTTGTCAATTAAATTAATTACATTTTGGTCAGTCTTTTGATAAAAATGTTTTTTAGTGTTAATCACATTTTAGTCTTTTCAATTAATTTGGCTTTAGTCAGTACCTAAAAAAGGTGTTTTATTTTTAGTCAGTCTTGTGATGAAAATGTATTTTAGTTTTAGTAAAATTTTAGTCAATTAAAATAATTTAATTTTGGTCAGTCTTGTGATGAAAATGTATTTTAATTTTAGTCAAATTGTTGTCAATTAAATTAATTACATTTTGGTCAGTCTTTTGATGAAAATGTATTTTAGTTTTAGTCAAATTTTTGTCAATTAAATTAATTACATTTTGGTCAGTCTTTTGATAAAAATGTTTTTTAGTGTTAGTCACATTTTAGTCTTTTCAATTAATTTGGTTTTAGTCAGTCCTTAATAAAAGGTGTTTTAGTTTTAGTCAGTCTTGTGATGAAAATGTATTTTAGTTTTAGTCAAATTTTTGTCAATTAAATTAATTTAGTTTTGGTCAGTCTTGTGATGAAAAATGTATTTTAGTTTTGGTCAAATTTTAGTCAGTTAAATTAATTTAGTTGTGGTCAATCTTTTGATGAAAATGTATTTTAGTTTTAGTCAAATTTTTGTCAATTAAATTAATTACATTTTGGTCCGTCTTTTGATAAAAATGTTTTTTAGTGTTAGTCACATTTTAGTCTTTTCAATTAATTTGGTTTTAGTCCGTCCTTAATAAAAGGTGTTTTGGTTTTAGTCAGTCTTGTGATGAAAATGTATTTTAGTTTTAGTCAAATTTTTGTCAATTATATTAATTTAGTTTTGGTCAGTCTTGTGATGAAAAATGTATTTTAGTTTTAGTCAAATTTTAGTTGGTTAAATTAATTTAGTTTTGGTCAATCTTTTGATGAAAATGTATTTTAGTTTTAGTCACATTTTAGTCATTTCAATTAATTTGGTTTTAGTCAGTCTTTTAAAGAAAAGGCATTTGAATTTTAGTCACATTTTAGTCTTTTCAATTAATTTGGTTTTAGTCAGTCTTTTAAAGAAAAGGCATTTGAATTTTAGTCACATTTTAGTCTTTTCAATTAATTTGGTTTTAGCCAGTCCTTAATAAAAAGGTGTTTTAGTTTTAGTCAGTCTTGTGATGAAAATGTATTTTAGTTTTAGTCAAATTTTAGTCAATTAAAATAATTTAATTTTGGTCAGTCTTGTGATGAAAATGTATTTTAGTTTTAGTCACATTTTAGTCAAATAAAATAATTTAGTTTTGGTCAGTCTTGTGATGAAAAATGTATTTTAGTTTTAGTCAAATTTTAGTCAGTTAAATTAATTTAGTTTTGCTCAAACTTTTGATGAAAATGTATTTTAGTTTTAGTCAAATTTTAGTCAATTAAAATAATTTAATTTTGGTCAGTCTTGTGATGAAAATGTATTTTAGTTTTAGTCACATTTTAGTCATTTCAATTAATTTTGTTTTAGTCAGTCTTTTAAACAAAAGGCATTTTAATTTTAGTCACATTTTAGTCTTTTCAATTAATTTGGTTTTAGTCAGTCCTTAATAAATTTTGGTCAGTCTTGTGATGAAAATGTATTTTAGTTTTAGTCAAATTTTTGTCAATTAAATTAATTACATTTTGGTCAGTCTTTTGATGAAAAATGTATTTTAGTTTTAGTCAATTAAAATAATTTAGTTTTGGTCAATCTTGTGATGAAAAATGTATTTTAGTTTTAGTCAAATTTTAGTCAATTAAAATAATTTAGTTTTGGTCAGTCTTGTGATGAAAAATGTATTTTAGTTTTAGTCAAATTTTAGTCAATTAAAATAATTTAGTTTTGGTCAGTCTTGTGATGAAAATGTATTTTAGTTTTAGTCAAATTTTAGTCAGTTAAATTAATTTAGTTTTGGTCAATCTTTTGATGAAAATTTATTTTAGTTTTAGTCAAATTTTTGTCAATTAAATTAATTTAGTTTTGGTCAGTCTTGTGATGAAAATGTATTTTAGTTTTAGTCAAATTTTAGTCAGTTAAATTAATTTAGTTTTGGTCAATATTTTGATGAAAATGTATTTTAGTTTTAGTCAAATTTTTGTCAATTAAATGAATTTAGTTTTGGTCAGTCTTGTGATGAAAAATGTATTCTAGTTTTAGTCAAATTTTAGTCAGTTAAATTAATTTAATTTCAGTCAGTCTTTTGATGAAAATGTATTTTAGTTTTAGTCAAATTTTTGTCAATTAAATTAATTTATTTTTGGTCAGTCTTGTGATGAAAAATGTATTTTAGTTTTAGTCAAATTTTAGTCAGTTAAATTAATTTAGTTTCAGTCAGTCTTTTGATGAAAATTTATTTTAGTTTTAGTCAAATTTTTGTCAATTAAAGTAATACAATTTTGGTGGGTGTGAATGTTGTCTGTCTATCTGTGTTGGCCCTGCGATGAGGTGTCGACCTGTCCAGGGTGTACCCCGCCTTCCGCCCGATTGTAGCTGAAATAGGCGCCAGCGCCCTCCGCGACCCCAAAAGGGAATAAGCGGTAGGAAATGGATGGAAGCCGACCCCCGGCTTCGTCACGTGGAATATTCCGTTTCACTGATCGTGACGACGGCAGCTTTAACGCCTCGTAGTCGTGTTGTTGTGGAGAGCTAATTAAGTTGCCAAAGTTTAATTGCTCAATCACCACCCCCCCCCCTACTTTTAACATACTATATTCATAATGGCTGACAATTACCGCGAGGGCCCTCTAGCCGGGCTGCAGCAGCAGTAAAAGCTGCGGGCACCAATGAAAAGCCGTCATCGGTGCGCCCACAGCAGTTATTAGTTCCGAATGACGGGTCAGTGGAGGGCTTGACTTGGTGTGTGCATTAAAATAAATGCTTGCCTTACATGAGGAGAGTAAGCGCGGCTAATTCTACTTATGCACGTGTACGCGGCGTTTCCTCCTTTGTAATTGACACCACGCCTCAATTAATTGTCTGCTGTGTTGTCCCGCCGCAGAACAAAAAAAAGGGTGTCATTACTATAATGGTTGCAGTTACCCAGCAGATGTGTGGAGAACAAGGTTAACATGCACAACGTTTAATAGATATGGACCTGTTTGACGACAATAAACATCTTCATGCCAAGTCTGCAATAAACATCATTTCTACTAATTCAGGGGTGTCCAAAAGTGCGGCCCCACAACACATTTTAAAAATACTATGGAAAAAAATAAAAAACATAAAAAGTGGTATAAAAGAGCAAACAGGATAAGAACATGTTGCAATGTTTACTCTAATAACACAAAGCTGCCATGCAGGCTGTTTCTTTCTTAAAAAAAATAAAAATAAATAGTGAATCAAAATCAATTATGAATTATTGACCAATTTCAGGCTCCAATTACGTCACATTGAATATTCACCTTTGAGATATTTTTGGGGGCAAATGCTGGATATTTTGTGTTTGCCATATAAAAAACTGTTTATTTTTTTTTAAAATGGCCTAAAACGAACGGACAAAAAACTTATAATTGACGGATGGATCTGAAGTTGATCTCGAGACCTTTGTGTTAAAAGTAAACAGTAAAAAAAAAAAAAAGATTTATTTTTTAACACTTCAATCAGTGTGTTTTGTTTTTAAGTGTCATTGCACAAGAAAATAATAGTGAATTAAAATCAATGTTGTTAGGAGTTGTTGACCTTTTTCCGGCTCCAATTATTATATCATCTCAAACAGGGGTGGGCATTACCTCGATCGCGATCCTGGTCGATCTCGGAGGGTGTGTCAGTCGATCTCAAGCTAGGCATTAAAAAATAGACATAAAAATGAGCAATCATCAATCATACCAAGACTTCACTTTCGTCAGTTGTTTGACATTCTCGGCACCCGAGCTCATATTTAAGAAAAAAATCACTAACAGGGCGGACGCAGAGAAACACATTTTATTTCTAGAGACTCCGTACCTACTGTCAAAACTCTAAAGACCGACTGCACAGTTCCTGTCTTCACCATAAAAGACCTGTTTCATCCTGCCTGTGCTAACAAAATAAGAGTCTCAGAAAGCTAGCGTGCACAAGCTAGGAAGCTACGGAGTTTGATGCTAATATATTTCTCCCCCGCCCTCAGCGACCGCTTTCTCACTTGCTTGCCCACCCGCACACTCACTGACGTCACTCACCTGCTGCCAGACATTAAAGGGCCACACACATATGCTACTCTCATAACAAAGTGTTAAAAAACGAGTATGCAAGTTGGACAAATGAGATGCCAAATCCAACCACTTTCATGTGGTATTGGACAGAAAGGAGGACTTTTTTTTTCCTCCATTTGAAAATGCGGACGTTATCAGCACCACTGTCTAATTCCAATCAATGCAAGTCATCAGAATCAGGTAATACACCAACTTATATTCTTGTCTTCATGAAAGAAAGGAATCTATGTGTGTTAAACATGCTTGTATTATCATTAAACACCATTAACTTGTTAACAAAAATGTCTTTTTCACAAAAAAATAAATATAAATTATAAATAGGAATGAGGTAGATCTCCTCGACTTGGTCAATTGAAAAGTAGCTCACCTGCAGAAAAAGTGTGAGCGGACCTGATCTCAAACATTCTACTTAAAAATTTTATTGGGTGAAAATACTGCATATTTTGTGTTTTTTTTTTTCAATAAAAAAAAACATGGTTTTCTTTGACAAAAAGAGCATACAACTTAAATCTTTAAAAACATCATCTTGACGAATAGACCTAATGTGGATCTAGAGATTTAAAACTTGAATAATAATAAAAATAATACTGAATAATGACACATTTTTAACAGTTTATTTTTACCAAAACCCTTTGAGTGGAGGCCTAAATGTATATTTGTTATACATATATTGTATTGGTTTTTGAAATAAATGGCCCCCGCTTGCTTAGATTTTTCAGTGTGCGGCCCTCATTGGAAAACATTTTGGACACCCCTGCACTAATTGATGTGTTTAAGTCAGGGTTGTCCCGGTACCGGTACCATATTGTATTTTGGTACTCTTCGGTACTTTTCTATGTAAAAAATCTTGGGGTACATAAAACTTACGTTTATTATTGCAATTTAGTCCTTAAATAAAATAGTGAACATACTAGACAACTTGTCTTTTAGTAGTAAGTACAAACCTTGTTTCCATATGAGTTGGGAAATTGTGTTAGATGTAAATATAAACGGAATACAATGATTTGCAAATCCTTTTCAACCCATATTCAGTTGAATATGCTACAAAGACAACATATTTGATGTTCAAACTCAAATTTTTTTTTTTTTTTTTGCAAATAATCATTAACTTTAGAATTTGATGCCAGCAACACGTGACAAAGAAGTTGGAAAATGTGGCAATAAATGCTGATAAAGTTGAGGAATGCTCATCAAACACTTATTTGGAACATCCCACAGGTGTGCAGGCTAATTGGGAACAGGTGGGTGCCATGATTGGGTATAAAAACAGCTTCACAAAAAATGCTCAGTCTTTCCCAAGAAAGGATGGGGCGAGGTACACCCCTTTGTCCACAACTGCGTGAGCAAATAGTCAAACAGTTTAAGAACAACCTTTCTCAAAGTGCAATTGCAAGAAATTTAGGGATTTCAACATCTACGCTCCATAATATCATCAAAAGGTTCAGAGAATCTGGAGAAATCACTCCACGTAAGCGGCATGGCCGGAAACCAACATTGAATGACCGTGACCTTTCATCCCTCAGACGGCACTGTATCAAAAACCGACATCAATCTCTAAAGGATATCACCACATGGGCTCAGGAACACTTCAGAAAACTACTGTCACTAAATACAGTTGGTCGCTACATCTGTAAGTGCAAGTTAAAGCTCTACTATGCAAAGCAAAAGCCATTTATCAACAACATCCAGAAACGCCGCCGGCTTCTCTGGGCCCGAGATCATCTAAGATGGACTGATGCAAAGTGGAAAAGTGTTCTGTGGTCTGACGAGTCCACATTTCAAATTGTTTTTTGAAATATTCGTGTGGCGAGACTGAGCTGACGAGCCGACAGCTGGATAGGACGAATGCCGGTCCTACCCGAGTTTGCATGTTCTCCCCGTGAATGTGTGGGTTCCCTCCGGGTACTCCGGCTTCCTCCCACCTCCAAAGACATGCACCTGGGGATAGGTTGATTGGCAACACTAAATTGGCCCTAGTGTGTGAATGTGAGTGTGGATGTTGTCTGTCTATCTATGTTAGCCCTGCGATAAGGTGGCGACTTGTCCAGGGTGTACACCGCCTTCCGCCCGATTGTAGCTGAGATAGGCGCCAGCGCCCCCCGCGACCCCACAAGGGAATAAGCGGTAGGATTATTATTTGCAAAAAAATAATAAAGTTTATGAGTTTGAACATCAAATATCTTGTCTTTGTAGTGCATTCAATTGAATATGGGTTGAAAATGATTCGCAAATCATTGTATTCCGTTTATATTTACACAATTCCCCAACTCCTATGGAAACGGGGTGTGTAATAAAGTGGTACCACACCTTCCTGCATGCTCTTTTCAGCCAGCATCAAATGGTCCAAGGTGCGTTTTCTCCGTCTCGGTGCAGCAAAACTTAGCTCGACAAAAGCCTTACCATGCGGACTAGAGTCCGTCTCCTTAGTATCCGGTTGTCCGTTGCCCCCGTCGGCGCCCGCTGGAATGCCTCGCCTCTTTGATCAGGTCTTCATTATCGCTGACTTTCAATCACTTGGCTGTCTGCCGCAAAAAAAAAACAAGAAAAAAACAAGACAAAAATCATGACCTGGGTCTGGAAGAGGCCTCTTCATACAAGACTGAACAATCAGCAGGCATCCTGCATTAATGAGAAGCGTCCGCATCCGAGCGCAGCCTTTGGCGGGCGGAATGCTGGGCCTGTCAGTCACGCCACGGCCGGGGGATCTATTAGCGTTTCATTAAATGACTCGCCTGGCTGTATCAATTAGGGGATAGTTTATACGTCTCTTACTGCCTTTTCATTCTTTACAGGGCGAGCGGCATTGGCCTGTGTGGTCCTGTCATGGCGACAGTGGGCCGGCTTCATTAACGCCTCGCCACCGCCGTTACAAACATTCACCTTCAACTGGTTTAGCATGTGAAGGGAAGTGAAGTGTTGGAATAATTGTTTCTAAATTATCACAAAAAACTTTGTTTTACATTTTGTTCCTGACAAGAAGTCACTGAGACTTCCAAGCAGGATCTGCCCAACTTCCAGAAGAACTCTTTTTGAAGAATTTTTACGAACTCTTTTAGAACTATTTTATGGGACTCTCTTTGAAATATTTTACAGGACTCTCTTTTAACTATTTTACAGGACTCTCTTTGAACTATTTTATGGAACTCTTTTCGAACTATTTGACAAACTCTCTTCGGACTGTTCGGTAACCGACGGCAACGCTGTTTACGACCCACTTCCCCGAGGAAGAAGCTGTGGGAAGGAGGGGGGGAGAAAGTCAAATAAAGAAGGAGGAGTACGATCTTGGGGCAGAGCGTGGTGCAGGACTGTACAGAGAGTACAGTGGCCATGTCTCTCCTCAGAGCTGAGTCCAAATTTAATTCTGTCTCTGTTTGATTCTTTGCCTTTTGTCTTGTTTAATAGATGTCGTCAGTTTTTGATCCTGTCATGAAGTGAAGTGAATTATATTCATATAGCGCTTTTCTCCAGTGAAACGCGCTTTTACACAGTATCTAAGTTATGCGCCCTCATCTTTGCGCTCTGCTTGCCGCGCCCACAGCCGCGTCACGCCCACATGCTGGCGAGGCTGTGGGCGATCAGCAATCAGCGCACTTGGGCCTGATGAGAGGGAGATGTATAAAGGACCAGTGGACCCAAGGATCAAGGCGGGAACTTAGTTTACTCTTGGTGTTTGTAAGCCGAAGACTTATGCTCTCTTTCGCCCTGCGTTTTCCCTCCGTGACTGACGTCCTTGTTTGTTCTCCCGTAGTTCCTTCCCGAGTCTTACCAGTTGTTTCCCCTGTGGTTTCGGACTGCCTTGCTCGACCCTCGCTCTGGACACGGACTCCAATGCCTCTCTCTGCCCCACGGACGTCACATGGATCACGGACCCCTTTTGCCTCGCCTTCTTTGGATTTGTCTGCTTCCTCATCCAACATCACAGTACGCCACGGCGTGGCGCAGTGGGAAAGTGGCCGTGCGCAACGGGAAAGTGGCCGTGCGCAACCCGAGGGTCACTGGTTCAAATCCCACCTAGAACCAACCTCGTCACGTCCGTTGTGTCCTGAGCAAGACACTTCACCCTTGCTCCTGATGGGTGCTGGTTGGCGCCTTGCATGGCAGCTCCCTCCATCAGTGTGTGAATGTGTGTGTGAATGGGTAAATGTGGAAGTAGTGTCAAAGCGCTTTGAGTACCTTGAAGGTAGAAAAGCGCTATACAAGTTCAACCCATTTATCATTACTACACAACAGCTACCTACACATTTGGTCTAACACCACTCACTCTTGAATTTTGTCTCACACTCCATTTCCGTGGTTATTATTGTTATTATTTTTGACTGGACTCTCACTAATATGTTAGATCCGCTATGTACTGGACTCTCACACTATTACGGTAGATCCACTATGGACTGGACTCTCACACTATTATGTTAGATCCACTATAGACTGGACTCACACAATTATGTTAGATTCACTATGGACTGGACTCTCAAACTATTATGTTAAATCCACTATGGACTGGACTCTCACTATTACGTTAAATCCACTATGGACTGGACTCTCACACTATTATGTTAGATCCAATATGGACTGGACTCTCACTATTATGTTAGATCCACTATGGACTGGACTCTCACTATTATGTTAAATCCACTATGGACTGGACTCTCACACTATTATGTTAGATCCACTATGGACTGGACTCTCATGATTATGTTAGATCCACTATGGACTGGACTCTCACTATTATGTTTGATCCACTATGGACTGGACTCTCACTATTATGTTAGATCCACTATGGACTGGACTCTCATGATTATGTTAGATCCACTATGGACTGGACTCTCATGATTATGTTAGATCCACTATGGACTGGACTATTATGTTAGATCCACAATGGACTGGACTCTCACACTATTATGTTAGATCGAATATGGACTGGACTCCCACTATTATGTTAGATCCAATATGGACTGGACTCCCACTATTATGTTAGATCCACTATGGACTGGACTCACACTATTATGTTAAATCCACTATGGACTGGACTCTCACACTATTATGTTAGATCCACTATGGACCGGACTCTCATGATTATGTTAGATCCACTATGGACTGGACTCTCACACTATTATGTTAGATCCACTATGGACTGGACTCTCACTATTATGTTAGATCCACTATAGACTGGACTCTCATGATAATGTTAGATCCACTATGGACTGGACTCTCATGATTATGTTAGATCCACTATGGACTGGACTATTATGTTAGATCCACTATGGACTGGACTCTCACACTATTATGTTAGATCCAATATGGACTGGACTCCCACTATTAAGTTAGATCTACTATGGACTGGACTCACACTATTATGTTAAATCCACTATGGACTGGACTCTCACACTATTATGTTAGATCCACTATGGACTGGACTCTCATGATTATGTTAGATCCACTATGGACTGGACTCTCACACTATTATGTTAGATCCACTAAGGACTGGACTGTCAGACTATTATGTTAGCTCCACTATGGACTGGACTCTCACTTTTATGTTAGATCCACTATGGACTGGACTCTCACACTATTATGTTAGATCCACTATGGACTGGACTATATTAGTCAACTTTAATTGATTTCTATGATTAATATTTTGGTTGCTGTCATTTATTCTTTCAATGAAGGTATTTTAAGAGTATGTGTCCCAGATCTTATCTGATTAGGATTTTATATTGTATCCTTTTTATGGGGAACTTTGAGTACATGTACAGTTTCATAGTCTTACCAATGTTGAGTGGTAGGTCTTTGTAGTGCATGTCTCAAGATTTTGCTTTTCCCCGAATTTTTAGTGGACGTCCTGATCTTGCTGGCTGATAAACAAGTCCACCTGGGGCTACTAATAAAGCAACCTAACCACTAAAATAATATTTGTGTACATTTAGTTAATCCCACATCTGATCTTATAACTGAACTGTTTGAAATTATTTATTAATGGAACACATTTTAAATTGATAAAATGTATATATGAATTGGTATCGTTTTATGGGCCCAGCCCTATGCTTACTAATAGTAAATCCTGTCATAATATGCTTAACTGCAACTATAACCAAATCTAAGGGGATTGCTGTTAATGTTTTGACAAGGTGCAGTAAAGTCAACACGACATTTGCTTAACCGCCGACAGTTGCCGCCCGGTCTTGTTAATGTATAAAAATGTTCACAGTTGCCAGACAAAACTCAGACGGACCAGATTCCTCTTTTCGATCCGCATTTCTTTGCATACACATCTCACCGTTCCAAACACACAAGCAGTCTGTTTGCCGCGGTCTAGAATGCTTTTGTTTAAGAGGGAATGTACTTGAAAAACAGATAATGCCATCCCAAAAAATTGGCATTCCAACAAGTCACCGAAGCATGTCTTTTCCCAGCAGGCACAAGACGTTGATACAACGCTGATTGACTGACTTCTAAACAACGTTGTAAGATAATTGTGTCTGTAAACTGAGACAACGTCGATGTCTAACGTTGGATCCACGTTGTTCGTTGGGTAATGACCAAATGTCAAGGGTCAAATCAAAGTCACAACCTGACATTGAAGGAACATTGTCAAAAAGCATGTTGTTTTAACGTTGTATTTGTCTTGTAGATTGACCAAAATTCAACGGTCTAATCAAAGTCACAACCTGGGTATTATCTTCAACCCAACTCTCTCCTTTGAGTCACACATTAAAAGCGTTACTAAAACGGCCTTCTTTCATCTCCGTAATATCGCAAAAATTCGCTCCATTCTGTCCACTAAAGACGCTGAGATCATTATCCATGCGTTTGTTACGCCTCGTCTCGATTACTGTAACGTATTATTTTCGGGTCTCCCCATGTCTAGCATTAAAAGATTACGGTTGGTACAAAATGCGGCTGCTAGACTTTTGACAAGAACAAGAAAGTTTGATCACATTACGCCTGTACTGTATATACCTTTATATACATATATACATACATATATACCTATACTGGCTCACCTGCACTGGCTTCCTGTGCACTTAAGATGTGACTTTAAGGTTTTACTACTTACGTATAAAATACTACACGGTCTAGCTCCAGCCTATCTTGCCGATTGTATTGTACCATATGTCCCGCCAAGAAATCTGCCTTCAAAGGACTCCGGCTTATTAGTGATTCCCAAAGCCCAAAAAAAGTATGCGGGCTATAGAGCTTTTTCATTTCGGGCTCCAGTACTCTGAATGCCCTCCGGGTAACAGTTCGAGATGCCACCACAGTAGAAGCATTTAAGTCTCACCTTAAAACTCATTTGTATACTCTAGCCTTTAAATACACTCCCTTTTTAGACCAGTTGATCTGCCGTTTCTTTTCTTTTTCTCCTATGTCCCACTCTCCCTTGTGGAGGGGGTCCGGTCCGATCCGGTGGCCATGTACTGCTTGCCTGTGTATCGGCTGGGGACATCTCTGCGCTGCTGATCCGCCTCCGCTTGGGATGGTTTCCTGCTGGCTCCGCTGTGAACAGGACTCTCGCTGCTGTGTTGGATCCGCTTTGGACTGGACTCTCGCGACTATGTTGGATCCATTATGGATTGAACTTTCACAGTATCATGTTAGACCCGCTCGACATCCATTGCTTTCCTCCTCTCCAAGGTTCTCATAGTCATCATTGTCACCGATGTCCCACTGGATGTGAGTTTTCCTTGCCCTTATGTGGGCCTACCGAGGATGTCGTAGTGGTTTGTGCAGCCCTTTGAGACACTAGTGATTTAGGGCTATATAAGTAAACATTGATTGATTGATTGATTGATTGAACCTGACATTGAAGGAACATTGTCAAAAAGCATGTTGTTTTAACGTTGAATTTGTGTTGTAGATTGACCAAAATTCAACGGTCAAATCAACGTCAGAACCCAACTGTCAGGTTGAGTTTTTGACGAACCCCAAGATGCAGAAACAGTGGCAGGCATTGAATAAGACAACATAATTTAATGTCCAAAAATGTAAAAACAAAGAAGTAACACAAACCAGGAACCAGGAACAAACAAAACTGGAAGCAGGGAACAGGAATCAGGACCTTACAGCAGAGGTAGGGAACCTATGGCTCTAGAGTCAGATGTGGCTCTTTTGATGACTACATATGGCTCTCAGATAATTATATTTATATAGCACTTTTCTCTAGTGACTCAAAGCGCTTTACAAAGTGACACCCAATATCTAAGTTACATTTAAACCAGTGTGGGTGGCACTGGGGGCAGGTGGGTAAAGGTTCTTGCCCAAGGACACAACGGCAGTGACTAGGATGGCGGAAGCGGGAATTGAACCTGGAACCCTCAGTTTGCTAGCATGGCCACTCTACCAACCGAGCTATGCCGAGTAACCGTGTATTACTCTTCCATATCAGTAGGTGGCAGTTGGTAGCTAATTGCTTTGTAGATGTGGGAAACAGCGGGAGGCAGAGTGCAGGTAAAAAGGTGTCTAATGCTTAAAGCAGGGGTAGGGAACCTATGGCTCTAGAGCCAGATGACTGCATCTGGCTCTCAGATAAATCTTCGCTGACATTGCTTAACACGATAAGTAATGAATAATTCCGTTGGTTATCACAGTTTCAAAAATAACGTTCAAATTATAAAACATTCTCATGCATTTTAATCCAACCATCCGTTTTCTACCGCACCTGTTCAAGATGTCGCATTAATGGTAAGAAGTATTATAGGTTAACTTTTATAATAACAATTTTGTTAAAAAAAATAAGAGACTTATTATACTCTACAAATGTTGGTCATACTTAAAAATGCACAAATTTAGTTGTATTCAGTGTTGAAAAATGTTATATGGCTCTTACGGAAATACATTGTGAAATATTTGGCTTTCATGGCTCTCTCAGCCAAAAAGCATACAGCTAGCAACGACACGACACGACAATACTCCAACACCGAGTGGAGAACAAAGCAGGTTTAAATAGTATCTGGCTGACTGACACCAGGTGTGGCCAGGTGCCAATCAGCCACAGCTGAGGGGACACAGCACTAAGGGAGACAAACATGAAACAGAACCAAAACAAGAGCGCTGACAGGAAATACAACAAACACTTAGGAAAAACTAAAACACAACCAAACTGTCAGGGGCAAGCCTGACACCGCCGTTGGTTAACCATCATCAAAAAGCATGTTGTTTCAACGTTGTATTTGTGTTGTAGAATATCTGTTGGGAAATGACCAAATTTCAACGGTCAAATCAACGTCACAACCTGACATTGAATAAACGTCGTAAAAAAACATGTTTCAAAGTTAGATATGAGTTGTATAATAATAGTTGGGAAATGACAACATTTCGATGGTCAAATCAACGTCACAACCTAACATTGAATAAACGTTGTCAAAAAGCATGTTGTTTCAACGTTGTATTTGTGTTGTAGAATATTGGTTGGGAAATGACCAAAATTCAATGTTCAAATCAACGTCTGTAACAACATTGAATAAATGTTGTCAAGAAGCATGTTGTTTCAACGTTAGGTATGAGTTTTAAATTAATAGTAGAAAGATGACCAAATTTTAATGCTCAAATCAACGTCGTAAAAATGCGTGTTGTTTCAACATTAGGTATGAGAAGTAAAATAATAGTTGGGAAATTACCACATTTCAACGATCAAATGAACGTCACAACCTGACATTGATTAAACGTTGTCAAACAGCATGTTGTTTCAACGATGTATTTGTGTTGTAGAATGACCAAAATCCAACGGTCAAATCAACGTCAGAACCCAACGTTGGTTAAACATCACCAAAAAGCATGTTGTTTCAACATTGTATTTGTGTTGTAGAATATTGGTTGGGAAATGACCACATTTCAACGGTCAAATCAACGACACAACCTGATATTGAATAAATGTTGTCAAAAAGCATGTTGTTTCAACGTTGATTTTGTGTTGTACGATGAACAAAATTCAACGGTCAAATCAACATCACAACCCAACATTGACTAAACGTTGTTTCAGTGTTGTATTTGTGTTGTAGAATATTGGTTGGGAAATGACCAAATTTCAACGGTCAAATCAACGACACAACCTGATATTGAATAAATGTTGGCAAAAAGCATGTTGTTTCAACGTTGATTTTGTGTTGTACGATGAACAAAATTCAACGGTCAAATCAACATCACAACCGAACATTGACTAAAGGTTGTTTCAGTGTTGTATTTGTTTTGTAGAATATTGGTTGGGAAATGACCAAATTTCAATGGTCAAATCAACGCCACAGCCTGACATTGAATAAACGTCGTAAAATAACATTTTTCAACGTTAGGTATGAGTTGTCAAATAATTGTTGGGAAATGACAACATTTCAACGGTGAAATCAACATCAGAACCCAACATTGAATAAATGTTGTCAAAAAGCATGTTGTTTCAACGTTATATTTGTGTTGTAGAATATTGGTTGGGAAATGACCAAATTTCAACGGTCAAATCAACATCCCAAACTGACATTGACTAAACGTCGTCAAAAAGCATGTTGTTTTAACGTTAGTTATGAGTTATACAATAATAGTTGGAAAATTACCAAATTTCAATGTTCAAATCAACACTGTACCCAACATTGAATAAATGTTGTCAAAAAGCATGTTGTTTCAATGTTGCATTTGTGTTGTAGAATATTGGTTGGGAAATAACCAAATTTCAACGGTCAAATCAACGTCCGTAACCAACATTAAAAAAATGTTGTCAAAAATCATGTTGTTTTAACGTTAGGTATGAGTTGTAAAAAAAATAGTAGAAAAATGACCAAATTTCAATGGTCAAATTAACGTCACAACCCAACATTGATTAAACGTCGTCAAAAAGCATGTTGTTTCAACGTTGTATTTGTGTTGTAGAATATTGGTTGGGAAATGACCAAAAATTCAACGGTCAAATCAACGTCACAACCCAACATTGATTAAACGTCGTCAAAAAGCATGTTGTTTCAACGTTAGGTATGAGAAGTAAAATATTGGTTGGAAAATGACCAAAATTCAATGGTCAAATTAACGTCAGAACCCAACATTGAATAAACGTTGTCAAAAAGCATGTTGTTTCAACGTTGTATTTGTGTTGTAGAATATTGGTTGGGAAATGACCAAAATTCAATGGTCAAATCAACGTCTGTAACCAACATTGAATAAATGTTGTCAAGAAGCATGTTGTTTCAACGTTAGGTATGAGTTTTAAATTAATAGTAGAAAGATGACCAAATTTTAATGGTCAAATCAACGTCACAACCTGATATTGATTAAACGTCGTAAAAATGCGTGTTATTTCAACATTAGGTATGAGAAGTAAAATAATAGTTGGGAAATTACCACATTTCAACGATCAAATCAACGTCACAACCTGACATTGATTAAACGTTGTCAAACAGCATGTTGTTTCAACGATGTATTTGTGTTGTAGAATGACCAAAATTCAACGGTCAAATCAACGTCAGAACCCAACGTTGATTAAACATCATCAAAAAGCATGTTGTTTCAACGTTGTATTTGTGTTGTAGAATATTGGTTGGGAAATGACCAAAAATTCAACGGTCAAATCAACGTCACAACCCAACATTGATTAAACGTCGTCAAAAAGCATGTTGTTTCAACGTTAGGTATGAGAAGTAAAATATTGGTTGGAAAATGACCAAAATTCAATGGTCAAATTAACGTCAGAACCCAACATTGAATAAACGTTGTCAAAAAGCATGTTGTTTCAACGTTGTATTTGTTTTGTAGAATATTGGTTGGGAAATGACCAAATTTCAATGGTCAAATCAACGCCACAGCCTGACATTGAATAAACGTCGTAAAATAACATTTTTCAACGTTAGGTATGAGTTGTCAAATAATTGTTGGGAAATGACAACATTTCAACGGTGAAATCAACATCAGAACCCAACATTGAATAAATGTTGTCAAAAAGCATGTTGTTTCAACGTTATATTTGTGTTGTAGAATATTGGTTGGGAAATGACCAAATTTCAACGGTCAAATCAACATCCCAAACTGACATTGACTAAACGTCGTCAAAAAGCATGTTGTTTTAACGTTAGTTATGAGTTATACAATAATAGTTGGAAAATTACCAAATTTCAATGGTCAAATCAACACTGTACCCAACATTGAATAAATGTTGTCAAAAAGCATGTTGTTTCAATGTTGCATTTGTGTTGTAGAATATTGGTTGGGAAATAACCAAATTTCAACGGTCAAATCAACGTCCGTAACCAACATTAAAAAAATGTTGTCAAAAATCATGTTGTTTTAACGTTAGGTATGAGTTGTAAAAAAAATAGTAGAAAAATGACCAAATTTCAATGGTCAAATTAACGTCACAACCCAACATTGATTAAACGTCGTCAAAAAGCATGTTGTTTCAACGTTGTATTTGTGTTGTAGAATATTGGTTGGGAAATGACCAAAAATTCAACGGTCAAATCAACGTCACAACCCAACATTGATTAAACGTCGTCAAAAAGCATGTTGTTTCAACGTTAGGTATGAGAAGTAAAATATTGGTTGGAAAATGACCAAAATTCAATGGTCAAATTAACGTCAGAACCCAACATTGAATAAACGTTGTCAAAAAGCATGTTGTTTCAACGTTGTATTTGTGTTGTAGAATATTGGTTGGGAAATGACCAAAATTCAATGGTCAAATCAACGTCTGTAACCAACATTGAATAAATGTTGTCAAGAAGCATGTTGTTTCAACGTTAGGTATGAGTTTTAAATTAATAGTAGAAAGATGACCAAATTTTAATGGTCAAATCAACGTCACAACCTGATATTGATTAAACGTCGTAAAAATGCGTGTTATTTCAACATTAGGTATGAGAAGTAAAATAATAGTTGGGAAATTACCACATTTCAACGATCAAATCAACGTCACAACCTGACATTGATTAAACGTTGTCAAACAGCATGTTGTTTCAACGATGTATTTGTGTTGTAGAATGACCAAAATTCAACGGTCAAATCAACGTCAGAACCCAACGTTGATTAAACATCATCAAAAAGCATGTTGTTTCAACGTTGATTTTGTGTTGTACGATGAACAAAATTCAACGGTCAAATCAACATCACAACCCAACATTGACTAAACGTTGTTTCAGTGTTGTATTTGTGTTGTAGAATATTGGTTGGGAAATGACCAAATTTCAATGGTCAAATCAACGCCACAGCCTGACATTGAATAAACGTCGTAAAATAACATTGTTCAACGTTAGGTATGAGTTGTCAAATAATTGTTGGGAAATGACAACATTTCAACGGTCAAATCAACGTCAAAACCCAACATTGAATAAATGTTGTCAAAAAGGATGTTGTTTCAACGTTATATTTGTGTTGTAGAATATTGGTTGGGAAATTACCAAATTTCAACGGTCAAATCAACATCCCAAACTGACATTGACTAAACGTCGTCAAAAAGCATGTTGTTTTAACGTTAGTTATGAGTTGTACAATAATAGTTGGCAAATGACCAAATTTCAACGGTCAAATCAACGCCTGTACCCAACATTGAATAAATGTTGTCAAGAAGCATGTTATTTCAATGTTGTATTTGTGTTGTGGAATATTGGTTGGAAAATGACCAAAATTCAATGGTCAAATCAACGTCTGTGACCAACATTGAAAAAATGTTGTCAAAAAGCATGTTGTTTCAACGTTAGGTATTAGTTTTAAATTGATAGAGAAAGATGACCAAATTTTAATGGTCAAATCAACGTCACAACCTGACATTGATTAAACGTCGTAAAAACGCATGTTGTTTCAACATTAGGTATGAGAAGTAAAATAATAGTTGGGAAATGACCACATTTCAACGATCAAATCAACGTCACAACCTAACATTGGTTAAACGTTGTCAAAAAGAATGTTGTTTCAACGTTGTATTTGTGTTGTAGAATGACCAAAATTCAACGGTCAAATCAACGTCGGAACCCAACGTTGGTTAAACATCATCAAAAAGGATGTTGTTTCAACGTTGTATTTGTGTTGTAGAATATTGGTTGGGAAATGACCAAATTTCAACGGTCAAATCAACGACACAACCTGATGTTGAATAAATGTTGTCAAAAAGCATGTTGTTTCAACGTTGATTTTGTGTTGTACGATGAACAAAATTCAATGGTCAAATCAACATCACAACCCAACATTGACTAAACGTTGTTTCAGTGTTGTATTTGTGTTGTAGAATATTGGTTGGGAAATGACCAAATTTCAATGGTCAAATCAACGCCACAGCCTGACATTGAATAAACGTCGTAAAATAACATTGTTCAACGTTAGGTATGAGTTGTCAAATAATTGTTGGGAAATGACAACATTTCAACGGTCAAATCAACGTCAAAACCCAACATTGAATAAATGTTGTCAAAAAGCATGTTGTTTCAACGTTATATTTGTGTTGTAGAATATTGGTTGGGAAATGACCAAATTTCAATGGGCAAATCAAAGCCACAGCCTGACATTGAATAAACGTCGTAAAATAACATTTTTCAACGTTAGGTATGAGTTGTCAAATAATTGTTGGGAAATGACAACATTTCAACGGTCAAATCAACGTCAAAACCCAACATTGAATAAATGTTGTCAAAAAGGATGTTGTTTCAACGTTATATTTGTGTTGTAGAATATTGGTTGGGAAATTACCAAATTTCAACGGTCAAATCAACATCTCAAACTGACATTGACTAAACGTCGTCAAAAAGCATGTTGTTTTAACGTTAGTTATGAGTTGTACAATAATAGTTGGCAAATGACCAGATTTCAACGGTCAAATCAACGCCTGTACACAACGTTGAATAAATGTTGTCAAAAAGCATGTTGTTTCAATGTTGTATTTGTGTTGTGGAATATTGGTTGGAAAATGACCAAAATTCAATGGTCAAATCAACGTCTGTGACCAACATTGAAAAAGTGTTGTCAAAAAGCGTGTTGTCAAAAAGCATGTGTTTTCAACGTTAGGTATGAGTTTTAAATTAATAGTAGAAAGATGACCAAATTTTAATGGTCAAATCAACGTCACAACCTGACATTGATTAAACGTCGTAAAAATGCGTGTTGTTTCAACATTAGGTATGAGAAGTAAAATAATAGTTGGGAAATTACCACATTTCAACGATCAAATCAACGTCACAACCTGACATTGATCAAACGTTGTCAAACAGCATGTTGTTTCAACGATGTATTTGTGTTGTAGAATGACCAAAATTCAACGGTCAAATCAACGTCAGAACCCAACGTTGGTTAAACATCATCAAAAAGCATGTTGTTTCAACGTTGTATTTGCGTTGTAGAATATTGGTTGGGAAATGACCAAATTTCAACGGTCAAATCAACGACACAACCTGATATTGAATAAATGTTGGCAAAAACCATGTTGTTTCAACGTTGATTTTGTGTTGTACGATGAACAAAATTCAACGGTCAAATCAACATCACAACCCAATATTGACTATACGTTGTTTCAGTGTTGTATTTGTGTTGTAGAATATTGGTTGGGAAATGACCAAATTTCAATGGTCAAATCAAAGCCACAGCTTGACATTGAATAAACGTCGTAAAATAACATTTTTCAACGTTAGGTATGAGTTGTCAAATAATTGTTGGGAAATGACAACATTTCAACGGTCAAATCAACGTCAAAACCCAACATTGAATAAATGTTGTCAAAAAGGATGTTGTTTCAACGTTATATTTGTGTTGTAGAATATTGGTTGGGAAATGACCAAATTTCAATGGGCAAATCAAAGCCACAGCCTGACATTGAATAAACGTCGTAAAATAACATTTTTCAACGTTAGGTATGAGTTGTCAAATAATTGTTGGGAAATGACAACATTTCAACGGTCAAATCAACGTCAAAACCCAACATTGAATAAATGTTGTCAAAAAGGATGTTGTTTCAACGTTATATTTGTGTTGTAGAATATTGGTTGGGAAATTACCAAATTTCAACGGTCAAATCAACATCTCAAACTGACATTGACTAAACGTCGTCAAAAAGCATGTTGTTTTAACGTTAGTTATGAGTTGTACAATAATAGTTGGCAAATGACCAGATTTCAACGGTCAAATCAACGCCTTTACCCAACATTGAATAAATGTTGTCAAAAAGCATGTTGTTTCAATGTTGTATTTGTGTTGTGGAATATTGGTTGGAAAATGACCAAAATTCAATGGTCAAATCAACGTCTGTGACCAACATTGAAAAAGTGTTGTCAAAAAGCGTGTTGTCAAAAAGCATGTGTTTTCAACGTTAGGTATGAGTTTTAAATTAATAGTAGAAAGATGACCAAATTTTAATGGTCAAATCAACGTCACAACCTGACATTGATTAAACGTCGTAAAAATGCGTGTTGTTTCAACATTAGGTATGAGAAGTAAAATAATAGTTGGGAAATTACCACATTTCAACGATCAAATCAACGTCACAACCTGACATTGATCAAACGTTGTCAAACAGCATGTTGTTTCAACGATGTATTTGTGTTGTAGAATGACCAAAATTCAACGGTTGAATCAACGTCAGAACCCAACGTTGGTTAAACATCATCAAAAAGCATGTTGTTTCAACGTTGTATTTGTGTTGTACGATGAACAAAATTCAACGGTCAAATCACAACCCAACATTGACTAAACGTTGTTTCAGTGTTGTATTTGTATTGTAGAATATTGTTTGGAAAATGACCAAATTCCATCTCAGCTTCAATCGGGCGTAAGGCGGGGTACACCCTGGACAAGTCGCCACCTCATCGCAGGAAATGACCAAATTTCAATGGTCAAATCAACGTCACAGCCTGACATTGAATAAACGTTGTAAAATAAAAATTTTCAACGTTAGGTATGAGTTGTCAAATAATTGTTGGGAAATGACAAAATTTCAACGGTCAAATCAACGTCACAACCCAACATTGAATAAATGTTGGCAAAAAGCATGTTGTTTCAACGTTATATTTGTGTTGTAGAATATTGGTTGGGAAATGACCAAATTTCAACGGTGAAATCAACATCCCAAACTGACATTGACTAAACGTTGTCAAAAAGCATGTTGTTTTACCGTTAGTTATGAGTTGTACAATATTAGTTGGAAAATGACCAAATTTCAATGGTGAAATCAACGTCACAACCCAACATTGAATAAATGTTGTCAAAAAGCATTTTGTTTCAATGTTGGATTTGTGTTGTACAATATTGGTTGGGAAATAACCAAATTTCAACGGTCAAATCAACATCCGTAACCAACATTGAAAAAATGTTATCAAAAAGCATGTTGTTTTAACGTTAGGTTTGAGTTGTAAAAAAATAGTAGAAAAATTACCAAATTTCAATGGTCAAATTAACGTCACGAATATTGGTTGGGAAATGACCAAAAATTAAACGGTCAAATCAACGTCACAACCCAACATTGATTAAATGTCGTCCAAAAGCACGTTGTTTCAACGTTGTGTTTGTGTTGTAGAATATTAGTTGGAAAATTACCCAAATTCAATGGTCAAATCAACGTCTGGAACCAACATTGAATAAATGTTGTCAAAAAAGCTTGTTGTTTCAATGTTGTATTTTTGTTGTAAAATAATAGTTGGGAAATGACCAAATTTCAACGGTCAAATCGACTTCACAACCCAACCTTGATTAAACGTTGTCAAAAAGCATGTTGTTTCAACTTTGTATTTGTGTTGTAGAATATTGGTTGGGAAATGACCAAAAATTAAATGGTCAAATCAACGTCACAAACTGACATTGACTAAACGTCGTCAAAAAGCATGTTGTTTTACCGTTAGTTATGAGTTATACAATAATAGTTGGAAAATGACCAAAATTCAATGGTCATCTCAACGTCCCAACCCATCGTTGATTAAACGTCAATGTAGGGAGGCGCAGCCGGCGAACGAGCAGCGGGGCGGGGCATGCTGGAGCCCTGCCCAAGATGGCGGCGAGAAGACGGAGACGACGACCGAGCGGAAAGGCAGGGCGTGCCGGGAGCGATGCCACAATCAGATTCAGGTGCGTGGATCGCACACCGGGACACGAATAATGTATCTCTTCACACTGTATAAAAGGGGAGAAGGAGGAGGGATCGAGGCAGAAGGAGGTGGAGTTTCCGCAGCAGTGGCTGGAGAGAAGCAGACAGCAAGACGCGAGAGACGAGGAGCGAGACACCGAGCGCGGGCAGTTCGAGCGACGACGGCGCAAAAGACATCTGCCTTTATTGAAAAATAAAAAAGTCAAACCCGCTAAAGCGATGTCCTTCCTGGGTGGTCAGTGGAACCCGAGCGGCGACAGGGAAAGTCGTCCACAGTCAACAAAAAGCATGTTGTTTCAACGTTGTATTCATGTTGTAGAATATTGGTTGGGAAATGACAAAATTCAATGGTCTAATCAACGTCACAACCCAACATTGATTAAACGTCAACAAAAAGTTATGTTTGAGTTGCTCAACGTCAGGACCTAGTTCAACAAGTTCTCAACGTCGTTTCAATGTCGTGTGTTTGAGTTCAGTTGTGACAAAACTTCATTTTGAGGGCAACGACGCAAGGAAACACACCTCAAGTTAGCGATGTCATACCTGCATCAATTATCAAATCCAAAGCTGGTAAATAGACGGACAATTTATGTCTTGTCTGCTACCAAATGGCCCGGCAGCCATTAGGCTGGCAGTGTAAAGCCAATGATTGACTTGCTGTCTACTTAGCAGTGACCCAGTGTGTGTGTGTGTGTGTGTGTGTGCGCACTTGCAAAAAAGGAGGGTCAGCAGACTGGTGAGGTAGGACGGGGGAGGGGCCAGAGCGAGGGATTGATCGGGGTCTCCGTTGTTGGCAAACGGCGAGCAGCAGCGTGTAGACAATGGCGCTGAAAGGCCTATTCTGCGGATCCCTGTTAGCTGTCTATTAGGGGCGGTCTCCAGGGGGCTGCTAAATAGAGGGCATGTGTTAGGCAGACATTTATCATGTAATTACAGCACTAGGATCCGTTTCTGATGGTGTGTGATGATTACTAATAATTACTGTGCATTTCACGCCTCCCAAGGCCCCAGATGGGGTCCCAGGACATCAATACAAAGAAGGGGAGGCGACGGCACACACATAAAAAGGGCTCGGGGAGAGAAATGTGAAGAAATGGGACTGATAAGGACCTTGCCTTAACCATTTAGGAGTACTTATTAGGTAAATGAATTGAACCATATGTGTCCTAATTAAGTAAGGAGGGAGTCAAGGGGCCATTTTTTGTGCATGTCAATGGCAATACTGAATTATTTATTGCACTCATTTTAATTCAGGGGAAATTGCTTTTACTTGTCTAGGTCTTTTACATTTTAGATGATGTTATTTATTGACATAGAATACACACATTCTTACTGGACTGCATTTTTCATCTGAAAGTCCATTTTAATATTACCAAAACAATATTTTACGACAGTTTATTAAATTCCCACTAAGCAGTGATTTTTGGGGATTTATTATTATTTTTTAATTATTTAAACATTTACACTTTCTAATGACATTTCTGGGGGATTATTTAAAAAATATATATTTTAACATTTTCACTCTCTAATGAAATTTTCGGGGATTACTTTTAGAAAAAAACAAAAAAAATATTTTAAAAAGTTCACCCTCAAATGACATTTTTGGGGAAATATTTTAAAAAATCAATTATTTTAAAATGTTCCCTCTCTATTGAAATTTTCAGGGATTATTTTTGAAACAAACAAAATAAACAAATATGTCAGGATGAGTTGGTGACGAAACCCCAAGATGCAGAAAATGCGGCAGGCATTGTAGAGGAAAACAAGATTTAATGCCCATCAAATAAAGGAAAAAACACAAACCAGAAACCAGGAACAAACTGGAAGCAGGGAACAGGAACTAGGAACAAAAATACAGCACGCTGCAAACAGCTACAGGTTCAACGACAAGTATTAATGACAATAATCCAGCGCAGAGTGGAGGACAAAGCAGGTCTAAATAGCACCTGGCTGATTGACACCAGGTGTGGCCAGGTGTCAATAGGCCACAGCTGAAGGTACACAGCACTCAGAGAAACAAGCAGGAAATAAAGACAAAATAAAAGCGCTGACAGGAAACAAAGACAAATGCAGAGGAAAAACTAAAACATAGCCAAACTGTCAGGGACAAGCCTGACAAAATATTTTAAAATGTTTACCATCGAATGGAATTTTTTGGGGGTTATTTTAAAGTTAAAATAAAAACAAAACAATTATTTAAAAATTTTCACTCTCTAATGACATTTTTGGCAATTGTTTTAGAATAAAACAAAACAAATATTTAAAGATTTTCACCCTAATATTACATTTTTTGGGAATTATTTTAAAAATATATATATTTTAAATTTTTCACTCTCTAATTAAATTTTTCGGGCACATTTTGAAAAAAAATAAATAAATAAAAAACTTAAAAATTTTCACTCTAATTACATTTTTGGGGATTATTCTAAAATTAAAAATATATATATTTTATAACATTTTCACCCTCTAATGACTTTTTTCGGGGCCTATTTTAAAATTAAAAGAATTAAAACAATTATTTGAACATTTGGCCCTGCGATGAGGTGGCGACTTGTCCAGGGTGTACCCGCCTTCTGCCCGAATGCAACTGAGATAGGCTCCAGCACCCCCTGGCACCCCAAAAGGAACAAGCGGTAGAAAATGTATGGATGGATGGATTTGAACATTTTCACTCTCTAATGACATTTTGTGGGGATTTTAAAATGAAAAAATATACATATTTTAACATTTTCACTCTCTAATGAAATTTTTGCGGGATTATTTCAAAGCATTTTTTTCAACATTCTCAATCTCTAATGACTTTTTTGGGATTATTTTAAAATATAATACAAAATATATATACTTTAACATTTTAACTCTATAATGACCTTTTTGGGGGACTATTTTAAAACAAAAAACAAAACAAAACAAAAAAAAAAAATATATATATATATATATATATATATATATATATATATATATATATATATAGTTTAACATTTTCACTCTCTAATGACATTTTTTGGGGAGATTATTTTAGAACAAATAAATATATATATTTTAACATTTTCACTCTCTAATGACATTTTTCAGGGACTATTTAAAAATAAAAACAAGTGAAAAAATATTTTTACATTTTCACCCTCTAATTATATTCTTCATGGACTATTTTAAAATTAAAAACATTTTTTTAAAAATTTTTACTCTTTAATGATATTTTTTGGGGACTATTTTAAAACAAAAATATATATATATTTTAAAATGTTCACTCTAATGACAAGTTTTAAGAATATTTAAAATAAACATAATAAAAAATAATATTTTAACATTTTCACTCAAAGTTATTTTTCGGGGACTATTTTAAAATAAAAAAATACAAACATATTTTAACATTTTCACTCTCAAACGAAATATTTTGGGGATTATTTAAAAAAATACATTTGAACATTTTCACTCTCTAATGACATTTTTCGGGGACTATTTTAAAACAAAAAATATATATTTTAAAAATGTTCACTCTAATGACATTTTTGGGGACTATTTAAAATAAAAATAAAAATATTTTTTTTAAATGTTCACTGTAATAAAATTTTGGAGGACTATTTAAAATAAACTAAATAAAAAATATATTTAAATATTTTCACTCTAATGACATTTTTAGGAGGCTCTTTTAAAATGAAAAAAATCAAAAAATATTTTAACATTTTTACTCTATAATGAAATTTTTGGGGGATTATTTTAAAATAAACAAATATGTATATATATATATATATATATATATATATATATATATATATATATATATATATATAATTTATATATATATATCAACATATTCACTCTCTGATGACATTTTTGGGGGATTATTTAAAAACAAAATATTTCAACATTTTCACTGGGGGATTATTTGAAACTGTTAAATATTTTTTTTTAAATTTTTGGGATAAATGAATGAACAGTGTACATGTTTTCTACAGGAATGATTCATATATTTACGTTTGCCACCATTCTATATTACACAGCTCAATACACCTTCATTTGAACGCCATCCATTTTGTTTTCATTGGCACAGAAACCACTGAGAAACAGGGTTGGACTTGTCATAAAAGAAATGCTTAGTATTGGAAGACAGGTGAGAGAAATGAGGTTTTTACTGTGGTCTTTCTGCCCTCTGCTGGACTTAAATAAAAGTGGTGTTGCAGTGACCTAGTAGGAAAAAAAGCAATTCTTGGTTAAAGGCCTACTGAAATGAGATTTTCTTATTTAAACGGGGATAGCAGGTCCATTCTACGTGTCATATTTGATCATTTTGCGATATTGCCATATTTTTGCTGAAAGGATTTAGTAGAGAACATCGACGATAAAGTACGCAACTTCTGGTGCTGATAAAAAAGGCCTTGCCTGTACCGGAAGTAGCAGACGATGTGCGTGACGTCACGGGTTGTGGAGCTCCTCACATCTGAACATTGTTTATAATCATGGCCACCAGCAATGAGAGCGATTCGGACCAAGGAAGCGACGATTTCCCCATTATTTTGAGCGAGGATGAAATATTTGTGGATGAGGAAAGTGAGAGTGAAGGACTAGAAAAAAAAAAAAAAAAGACTATACAGTGGGAGCAATTCAGATGTTATTACACAAATTTACTAGGATAATTCTGGAAAATCCCTTATCTGCTTATTGTGTTAGTAGTGTTTTAGTGAGATTATATGGTCGTACCTGTACAACCTGAAGGTCAGCCCCGCTCCTTTCTTCAGCACCAGTCGACGGATGGTGGCTATGCCCATCTCTACCCTTCGCAAGGGACTCCCTTCGAAACACGATCTTTCGAAAAGATCGCTGCATAATACACTGTACTTTGTGTGTGTGGTCCAATCCAACCGTGTTCGCTTGACCGCTCTGTTCCATAGTAAAGCTTCACCGTCATCTTTCGGGAATGTAAACAATGAAACACCGGCTGTGTTTGTGTTGCTAAAGGCGGCCGCAATACACTGCTTCCCACCTACAGCTTTCTTCTTTGACGTCTCCATTATTCATTGAACAAATTGCAAAAGATTCGGCAACACAGATGTCCAGAATACTGTGGAATTATGCAATGAAAACAGACAACTTATAGCAGGGAACGGTGCTGCAAAAAAATGTCCTCTACAATGCGTGACACGTGTCATCATACCGCGACGTTTCAGCAGGATAGTTCAGCGCAAAATTTAAAATTGCAATTTAGTAAACTAAAAAGGCCGTATTGGCATGTGTTGCAATGTTAAGATTTCATCATTGATATATAAACTATCAGACTGCGTGGTTGCTAGTAGTGGCTTTCAGTAGGCCTTTAAACCTTGAATAACAATAATACAAAATTATGACACATTTTAAATATTTTTTTTGACCAAAATCCTTTGTGGTCACCGGGATCAAGCCTGAGTGGAGGCCTAAATGTATATTTTTACACATGTATTGTTTTTTGAAATAAAAACATATCAAAATGGCCCCCGCTTAATTTGATTTTTCAGTGTGTGGCCCTCAGTGGAAAAAGTTTGGACACCCCTGATCTACTGGGAGAGGCTGCTAAGACGGAACAAAGGCCACCTGAGCCAAAGATGGGTGGGGGGTCAGCCCGGGGAAGACCAGGCCGGTCCTGTTTAATAGAAACAAATTGCTCTCCACTTCCCGGTGACACAGATAGCGAACCATTTGTGGCTGCCGGCCTTTGTGGGGAACAACAGCAAGGAAATGTACTCATCCTGGATGGGGATAAAGTTCGGGGGCTTTTTTTTGTTACACGTCAGTTACCTTAGCCGCGGCGCCCGCCCCCCTTAAGTCGCTCAGGTGCCCACTACATTCTGCTAGATTAAAGGTCCCGGCTCCTGGCCCTCAGCCGGAGGAGGCCGGCCGGCCATGAATGGACGCCCTGTGCGTGCTCACGGAGGCAAGACGCTCTCGCAGAGTCGCTTAGGGTGGGGAAACGAGGGAGGGGGCCCTTGCAAAGTGGGAAGCAGAAGGTGGAGGGCAGGTGGAGCTCCAAAGGGCCTTTTCTGTAGGATGTGGAAACACAAACACAGTTAGCCCCTGTGGAACAGGGACCTTAAGAAAAAAAAGTGCACAATGACATTAGAGAATTTGGGTGGGGGGTGGGGGGGGGGGGGGTGATGGGTGTAACTTTGCGCCAACATGCACCTGTGCTGCCCACTCACTTACACAGCAGCAGTCGGTGCTGGGTCTCCCCGAGAGCGGGCCCAGAAAACAAAAAGTCCTTGTCATCCGACACATGGAGGCTTCACTTACACCAGGGGGGTCCAAAGTTTGGCCCGGGGGCCATTTGCGGCCCGCGGCTAATCGTTTACCGGCCCACCACACATTCTGCAAAAATTGTAAAATTGATAGTATTGCAAAAATTAAAAAACAGATTTAAAAAAAGTTGAATGAGGTGAAATATAATGCGAAAAAGTGGCAATGTTGACACAAAGCTGCAATGCAGGCAGTTTTTTTGTTCCTTTTGTCTTTATTTTCTTTTTTCCATTGCTCAAAAAAAAAGGACAAAAAAATCTATGTTATAATGAATTATTACTTAAAAATGATCACTTTAAAATGTATTATGTGGAAAAAAATATTGCATATGTTGTGTGGTTGCCATATAAAACATCAACATTTTGACAAAAGAGCATAAAACAAACAAAATAATAGTTCGAACTTAAAATGGATACATGGATGATACAGCAAAGGATTGGGAGAATGTCATGTGGTCAGATGAAACCAAAATAGAACTTTTTGGTATAAACTCAACCCGTGGTGTTTGGAGGAAGAAGAATACTGAGTTGCATCCCAAGAACACCATACCTACTGTGAAGCATGGGGGTGGAAACATCATGCTTTGGGGCTGTTTTTCTGCTAAGGGGACAGGACGATTGATCCGTGTTAAGGAAAGAATGAATGGGGCCATGTATCGTGAGATTTGGAGCCAAAACCTCCTTTCATCAATGAGAGCTTTGAATGGTTGACTAAATACTTATTTTCCACCATAATTTACAAATAAATTCTTTAAAATTCCTACAATGTGAATTCCTGGATTTATTTTTTTCACATTCTGTCTCTCACAGTTAAAGTGTACCTATGATGAAAATTACAGACGTCTGTCATCATTTTAAGTGGGAGAACTTGCACAATCAGTGGCTGACTAAATACTTTTTTGCCCCACTGTAAATATAAACGGAATACAATGATTTGCAAATAATTTTCAACCCATATCCAGTTGAATATGCTACAAAGACAATATATTTGATGTTCAAACTGATAAACATTATTATTTTTTTTGCAAACACTCATTAACTTTAATGTAAGTGCAAGTTAAAACTCTACTATGCAAAGCCAAACCCATTTATCAACAACATCCAGAAACGCCGCCGGCTTTTCTGGGCCCGAGATCATCTAAGATGGACTGATGCAAAGTGGAAAAGTGTTCTGTGGTCTCGACGAGTTCATATTTCAAATTGTTTTTGGAAATTTTCGACCCAGTGTCATCCGGACCAAAGGGGAAGCGAACTATCCAGACTGTTATCGACGCAAAGTTCAAAAACCAGCACCTGTGATGGTATGGGGGTGCATTAGTTCCCAAGGCATGGGTAACTTACACATCTGTGAAGGCACCATTAATGCTGAAAGGTACATAAAGGTTTTGGAACAACATATGCTGCCATCTAAGCGTCGTCTTTTTCAAGGACGCCCCTGCTTATTTCAGCCAAGCCACATTCAGCATGTGTTACAACAGCGTGGCTTTGTAAAAAAAGAGTGCGGGTACTTTTCGGGCCCGCCTGCAGTCCAGACCTGTATCCCATGGAAAATGTATGGCGCATTATTAAGCATAAAATACGAAAGCAGAGACCCCGGACTGTTGAACGACTGAAGCTCTACATAAAACAAGAATTGGAAAGAATTTCACTTTCAAAGCTTCAACAATTAGTTTCCTCAGTTTCCAAACAATTATTGAGTGTTGTTAAAAGAAAAGGTGATGTAACACAGTGGTGAACATGCCCTTTTCCAACTACTTTGGCACGTGTTGCAGCCATGAAATTCTAAGTTAATTATTATTAGCAAAAAAAAAAATAAGGTTCATGAGTTTGACCATCAAATATGTTGTCTTTGTAGCATATTCAACTGAATATGGGTTGAAAAGGATTTGCAAATCATTGTATTCCGTTTATATTTACATCGAACACAATTTCCCAACTCATATGGAAACAGGGTTTGTATATTCTGTCAGCATTGGAGCGTTCACACACAATTCCTTCCGGAATCGCCATATCTAGTTTCCAGTAAGATCCTTCAAGTTGTCATTTATTCTCGTCTTGTCGTCACATTTCAAGAGCTCAGTCCGAAAACCGGCCAAGCGGAGATGCAAAAACCGAGTCCGAACACGTCTCGACCTCCACAAACTCCAGGGTACGAGGTCAAGTACGAGAGTCAAAGGTCACGTCTGGCCGACGGAGTTAGATTGCAGTCGGGGAGGAAGTAGGAAGTGCCCCCCCCCACCCCTCCCCGCCCGTCCCTACAAGAGCCGCCATGTCTTACTCAAATAACGTTCACTTTCACGGAGGGAAGAGAGAAGCGCATCACTTATCATGCAGCAACTATCACGACTGCAGCGCTCAAAACAAACCAGCGCGGGGTAAACCGCACAACGCGAGGTAAACGTTGGGTAAACCGCGTCTTTAATCTCGCGCCGCAGCTTAAAGAAAGCGATACTCCTGTGACTACTCCGGCGGACGATTGTGTTACCTTTACAATTCCTCCCTGTTTTGTGCTGGCGGAATGCTCGATTAAAAGTATCCCCGCGGCGGCTTTCCACCTGCGGGGGAATACCGTGCAGCCGTGGTCCCAGGTCACGCTTGAAATGGGAGTCTGGAGAGAAGCGAAGTGGGACGAGAAATGACAACAATAATCCAAATAAAATGTCCGGTCGGACACTTTTTTCACATTATTGATTGAAGTAAAGTCTGAATGACATTAAAACAGTTAGCGCCATCTTTTGACACTTCTTCCACTCCCGTCCTTGCACGCTACACCGCTACAACAAAGATGACGGGGAGAAAACACTGTCAAAGTGGAGGCACATAAATAAACCCGCCTACAAAACGGCGCATCCTGAATTGACTGTCAGGAAGCGACTTGAAGATGATGTGTAAAGCATCATCTATGCAACATTTTGAGCAAAGAACCACTATTACATGTTATGTAGACCAAAAGGAAGTCTTTTACATTTAGAATAAAGAAATCATAATAATATGACTCTAATATCGCGCCCTATGCTCCGGAAATTACGGTATGTACTTGATATGTGTTTACTTACTACGGTATATTACCATGTTTCCTTGAATTGCTGCCGGGTATATAGTATGCGCCTGCCTAGAATTACTGCCGGGTCAAACTCGTTTCGCAAAATATGTAGCGCATGCTCAGCATTACCGCCGGCTCAGGATTAATGCCGGGTCAAAATCGTTTCGCAAAATATTATTTTTATTAGCGCATGTCTAAAATTTCCGCTGGGTCAAACTCGTTTCGCCAAAAAATTACCATATGTCTAGAATTTCCGCCGGGTCAAACTCGTCACGTCACGAGTGACACTTCACCTGTCATCATTTTCAAAATGGAAGAGGCTGATTTCAATCATTTGAAATCGCATAAAGGGAAGAAGATTAAGAGCTATTAAGTAGGATTTAAGGTTCAAGCTATTGAATATGCTAAAAAGAACAGTAAGCCGCTATATTTTATCAATATACCGTAGCTGCGTGTGTCAAATATGAGTCATTAAATGACTCCCGCCTCCTGGTGGTAGAGGGCGCTAGTGATCCTTCTTGCGACTACTCGGCTGCAGAAGAAGTGACAACAAGCAGCAAGAGTGAGCAGCGATCATTTATTTTTTCCTCGCTTGCACTTTTAACATGGAGGATTAAATATCTAAAATAAAACCGTTTTCTAAACTGGACTTTCAATCGAAGTAGGAGGTAATAAAGGAAGATCTCCATCGAGACTGAGAGACTTTTAAAACTGAAGAAAGATTTGGAAGACTTCTATAAACAAGTTATCGATGCTTTTGATCAGAAGCAGCTGCGCATGGACTTCATTTAGAAGTAAAGGTAAGACCATAAGAACATTTTTTTCTAATTAAATTGTGCTTTTCATGACAGTATCCTTACATCACACTCAAATTTATAAGCGCAGGCCTAGATTTACCGAATGCCTTTGGGAGAAGAAGTTTTACAACAATCAGCGCATGCTTGCCTTTACCGCATGCCTTTGGTAAACGCCGGAGTGAGAAGAGGTTTTAAATTAATTAGCGCCCCTGTGGCAATTCAAGGAAATACGGTATTCATTAATTCGCCGTTCTGTGACAGAGAACAAGGACATGGGATACAATCGCTATGATGTGAAGAGGGGTAGGATTAAACAAGCTCAGCTTCTTCTTGCTCCTTTTCGGACGCTCTGTCATCGCATCATAGGCGTGTTCCAAATAAACTGGAACAGAACTGGGCCGCACCAAAACGGCAGAAGTCGCAGACCCCCGCGTGTTGCGGTATGTCGGACATGTTCCGACAAAGGCGGGCATTGACCAGACCGGAGCTGTGGCTGTCAGCGGACTGCGACATATTTCTTTTTTCTTCCTTCAAATTGTGCTTCATTCTGTCCAGGACGGGAGGCAATTTATCTGTCATGGCCGACCCCCCCCTCAACCCCCCAAGCTCCAGTGCATTTTAATGACAGCAGCATTATTAGCCAGCAGAGTAAAGAGCCTCCGCATGAATTTGGCCAGTGTTCGCCTCCGGGGGCCACGGCCGGACTTCTTCTGACGGTCCGGAGCTTTTCTCCCCAGTTATTCATTTGATAAACATATTAATTATGACTGGGGGATGACGGTCAAATCAGATTGCCGGGCGCCCTGTCAGGGGCTTCCAACCCCCCCTCCGTGGTGATAAGTTCTCTCAGGTTTCTAGGGCTGTCATCCGGAGAGCTTTGACGGTCTTATCGACGTCGGGGGCTCATTCCCGGCATAATTTCCTGTGTGTCATAATTAAATGGTGGCTCTCTGACGGCGAGGGTCCTCAGAAGTAATTCCGCCTTTGTGGCGACGACGTGAGGCTGGGGGCTCTTTGAATGAGAACCAGGTCATGATTGGGTTCTTGGACTGTGGCTGTGTTTACATATATTTAGTAGCTCATTTGACAAACCGCTTTTTCTCAACCCTCGACTCCCCATTGACCACATTTTTTTACCTCATAGGAGATATTGATTCACTAGACCAGGGGTCGGCAACCCAAAATGTTGAAAGAGCCATATTGGACCAAAAATACTAAAATAAATCTGTCTGGAGCCGCAAAAAAATTGAAGCCATTGTCACGCGGTGCTCGCATCGTGGATGCACGTTTTTATCACCCTCAGATGCAAATGGACCAGACAGGCAGGAATTGCAGGTAAGAACTGGATTTAATATACAAAAAATAAAATAACACTGATACAAAGTTGTCTGTCTATCTGTGTTGGCCCTGTGATGAGGTGGCGACTTGTCCAGGGTGTACCCCGCCTTCTGCCCGATTGTAGCTGAGATAGGCGCCAGCGCCCCCCCGCGGCCCCAAAAAGGGAATAAGCGGTAGAAAATGGATGGATAGATGGATGGATGATACAAAACAGAAAATAGACAGTGTTTGCCTACGCATGGGAAGCTAACGCTAACGTAGCAGAGAGTCAAGAGTCCAAAAATGACATGCCAAGCGCACCAGAAGCTAAGGCAGAACTTAGCACAAGTATAGACATTAAAGATACCGCACGGGAAGCTAACGCTAACTTAGCAGAGTGTCAAGGGTCCAAAAATGACGTGCCGAGCGCACCAGAAGCTAAGGTGGAACTTAGCAAAAGTATAGACATTAAATATACCCACGTGAATGTTGTCAATAGCAAACAAACAATCATGAAAGAACTGAGGTCGAAGGCAGGCTTAAATACTCAAGCAATAATCAAAACACAGGTGTGCGACAAAAACAAGAGCAGGTGGAACAAATGGGAAACCATGGAAACAAGATAAAACAAGGAAGAGCCAAACCGGGGATTGGAAGAGTCCAAAAAACGAACAGGAAAAACGAAATGACTCAAAAACCAAAACAATATATGATCCGGGCAGCAGATCATAACAACCATATTAGATACAGATAGTGTGTCATGAGATATAAATTGAAATAAGAGGACTTAAAGAAAACTAAATGACCTCAGATATAGCTACAAATGAGGCATAATGATGCAATATGTACATATAGCTAGCCTAAATAGCATGTTAGCATCGATTAGCTTGCAGTCATGCAGGGACCAAATATGCCTGAATAGCACTCCACACAAGTCAATAAAATCAATAAAAATTCACCTTTGTGCAGTCACGCACAACGTTAAAAGTTTGGTGGACAAAATGAGTCAGAAAATGAAGTGGCATAAAACACGTCCTAGGAAGTCGGAGAAAGTTGTACATGTAAACAAACTACGGTGGGTTCAAGGACCACCTAAATTAGTAGGAAAAAATGGCGCTCGCCAAATACTCAAATCGGTGAAGCTTGTTTAATATAAAGTGTGCCTTATAACATTTAGGGAGGTTTGTGTCATGTTTTTCATCCTGCAGAAACCATATTAAAACCAAAAAAGTAGCAATGATTGTCACACACACACACACACACACACTAGGTGTGGTGAAATTTCTCCTCTGCATTTGACCCATCCCCTTGTTAACCCCCTGGGAGGTGAGGGGGGGAAGTGAGCAGCAGCGGTGCCGCGCCCGGGAATAATTTTTTGGTGATTTAACCCCCAATTCCAACCCTTGATGCTGATTGCCAAGCAGGGAGGTAATGGGTCCCATTTTTATAGTCAATCAATCAATGTTTATTTATATAGCCCTAAATCACAAGTGTCTCAAAGGGCTGCAAAAGCCACAACGACATCCTCGGTTCAGAGCCCACATGAGGGCAAGGAAACAGACCTCGCAGCAAACTGCGACCCCAAGCACATAACAAAAAGGTAGGGTCTTTGGTTTGGATAGTTTTCTTTTTTTAAATATGAACTTGGTTCTTAACACCAAGATTACAAATGTGACATTTAAAGGCCTACTAAAATGAGGTTTTCTTATTCAAACGGGGATAGCAGGTCCATTCTATGTGTCATACTTGATAATTTCGCGATATTGCCATATTTTTGCTGAAAGGATTTAGTAGAGAACGACGACAATAAAGTTGGCAAATTTTGGTGCTGATAAAAAAGCCTTGCCTGTACCGGAAGTAGCAGACGATGTGCGCGTGACGTCACGGGTTGTGGAGCTCCTCACATCTGAACTTTGTTTACAATCATGGCCACCAACAGCAAGAACGATTCGGACCGAGAAAGCGACAATTTCCCTATTAATTTGAGTGAGGATGAAAGATTCGTGGATGAGGAAAGTGAGAGTGAAGGAGTAGAAAAAAAATAAAATTTAAAAAAAGACTATACAGTGGGAGCGATTCAGATGTTATTAGACAAATTTACTAGGATAATTCTGGAAAATCCCTTATCTGCTTATTGTGTTACTAGTGTTTTAGTGAGATTATATGATTGTACCTGTACAACTTGAAGGTCGGCCCCGCACCTTTCTTCAGTACCAGTCGACGGGTGGTGGCGATGCCTATCTCTGCCCTTCGCAAGGGACCCTCTTCGAAACACAATCTTTCGAAATGATCACTACATAATATACTGTACATTGTGTGTGTGGTCCAATCCAACCGTGTTCGCTTGACCGCTCTGTTCCATAGTAAAGCTTCACCGTCATCTTTCGGGAATGTAAACAATGAAACACCGGCTGTGTTTGTGTTGCTAAAGGCGGCCGCAATACAGCGCTTCCCACCTACAGCTTTCTTCTTTGACGTCTCCATTATTCATTGAACAAATGGCAAAAGATTCAGCAACACAGATGTCCAAAATACTGTGGAATTATGCGATGAAAACAGACGACTTATAGCTGGGAACGGCGCTGGAACAAAATGCCCTCTACAATGTGTGGCGACACGCGCACGCGTCATCATACCGCGACGTTTTAGCATGACACTTCTGCGCGAAATTTAAAATTGCAATTTAGTAAACTAAAAAGGCCGTATTGGCATGTGTTGCAATGTTAATATTTCATCATTAATATATAAACTATCAGACTGCGTGGTCGGTAGTAGTGGCTTTCAGTAGGCCTTTAAACCACAAGAGAGAAGGATTATAAACATTATTTAGTGAGTATCTCATCAGAAAAGTCTCTCTTCATACCAAAATAGTCCTTTTTAAGTGTTTCTCTGAGTATTCGTCCTCTCCTTTGAGACCAGTGAACTCCACACTACAGCCGGGCGTTGTCCACAGCTGTCCACGTTTAAAAGAGAAGTGATCAGTTCTACCGGTGTCAACACTGCCGGCAGGAAACTGTGGGCTTATTGTGCGTCCGTCATATCATCCTCCGGTTTATGCCCTCAAGTATGAAAAATATTCCAAGTGGCTTTGATCTCGTTGACGCAGTCGATTGCAAAGAATCGCTTTCCTGGGGGTTAATTTCTACTGTCCACCCTCAACTTGTTTTGACTGTGTTGTTGTTTTTGGGGCGACCCGCACAAACACAAGTGCCGGGCAGCGTTGACGGCCGCTTCTATCTGCCAATCTCCCGGCGGATTTAGTTGCAGGGCCGGCGGACGGATCCTCTCTGTCAGCAGGTTATCATTTCCAATTAAAGCCTTTCATCTAAACGTACAGTCAAGTCCTTGGCAAGACTCCCCCCCCCTAAAAATGACCTGAACAACCTGTTATTAGTCGTTTTTCAACAAGTCCCCATCTTTTCAACCTCTGCCCCGTAGCGGGAGGAGGTCTGGCAATCTTCTAAAGCATTAGGGTTCAAGATTCCTTGACAATCTTGATCCAAATAACTCCGACCGTCAGTCGTCGACGGTGGTGGTCACGTTCCGTTTGGAGATCAAACTCTCCAAACATCTCTGGTGTCCTCTCAAACACGTGTTTCTGCACAAGGGGCCTTTTTGTACCTGCAAGCTTGTTCTGCATGAGGTTCTTTTTGTACTCCCGCTGTATGCCGTCAGACAATAAAGAATGCTTCCGGACCCGAACGGCTTCATTTCCTCCAATAATTTGCTCCCCACGGAGGCATCCGGATGAACAACCGAACACAGAAAAATCTTAAGCGTCAAGGTCTTGGATTCAAGTTCAATCAGTAACAACTGACTCAGATGCTACAAAAGCAGTGAAATTGTCACGTTGTGTAAATGGTAAATAAAAATTAAAAAACGTATTTCCTTGAATTGCCACCAGGGCGATAATTAATTTAAAGCCTCTTCTCAGTCCGGCGTTTACCAAAGGCATGCGGTAAAGGCAAGCATGAGCTAATTATTTTAAAACCTCTTTTCACTCCGGCACTTACCAAAGGCATGCGGTTAATTTAGGCCTGCGCTTATAAATTTGAGTGTGATGTAAGGACACCATCATGAAAAGCACATTTAATAAAAAAAAAACGTTATTATGGTCTTCCATCCATCCATTTTCTACTGCTTATTCCCTTTCGGGGTCGCGGGGTGTGCTGGCGCCTATCTCAGCTACCCTGGACAAGTCGCCACCTCATCACAGGGCCAACACAAATAGACAGACAACATTCACACTCACATTCACACACTAGGGCCAATTTAGTGTTGCCAATCAACCTATCCCCAGGTGCATGTCTTTGGAAGTGGGACGAAGCCGGAGTACCTGGAGGGAACCCACACATTCACGGGGAGAACATGCAAACTCCACACAGAAAGATCCCGAGCCTGGATTTGAACCCAGGACTGCAGGAACTTCGTATTGTGAGGCAGACGCACTAACCCCTCTGCCACCGTGAAGCCCTTATTATGGTCTTACCTTTACATATAAATGAAGTCCATGCGCAGCTCCTTCTGATCAAAACCATCGATAACTTGTTTATAGAAGTCTTCCTTATCTTTCTTCAGTTTCAAAAGTCTCTCTGTCTCGATGGAGATCTTCCTTTATTACCTCCTGCTTCGATTGAAAGTCCAGTTTAGAAAACTCTTTTATTTTAGATATGTAATCCTCCATGTTAAAAGTGCAAGCGAGAGGAAAAAATAAACACACGCTGCTCACTCTTGCTGCTTGTTGTCACTTCTTCTGCAGCCGAGTAGTCGCAAGAAGGATCACTAGCGCCCTCTACCACCAGGAGGCGGGAGTCATTTAATGACTCATTCTTGACATTAATAAAACATAGCTGCTTACTGTTCTTTTTAGCATATTCAATAGCTTGGACCTTAAATCCTACTGAATAGCTCTTAATCTTCTTCCCTTTATGCGATTTCAACTGATTGAAATCAGCCTCCTCCATTTTGAAAATGATGACAGGTGAAGTGTCACTCGTGACGTGACGAGTTTGACCCGGCGGAATTTCTAGACATGTGCTAATAAAAACAATATTTTGCGAAACGAGTTTGACCCGGCGTTAATCCTGAGCCGGCGGTAATACTAAGCATGCGCTAATTATTTTGCGAAAGGAGTTTGACCCGGCAGTAATTCTTGGCAGGCGCATACTATATACCCGGCGGCAATTCAAAGAAATACGGTACAATGATTTGCAAATCCTTTTCAACTTATATTCAATTGAATAGACTGCAAAGACAAGATACTGTCATTATCCGTGGTCCGGACCACGTTTTTGTTAAGTTCTGTTAGTTTTGGACTCCCTTAGTTCCGGTTTTTGTGCACCTTTGTTAGTTACCATGGTTACTTATTATTTCCACCTGCCTCTGATTAGTGTTCGGCACGTAACCCTGCTGCCGAGCACTAATCACAGAGCTATCTATTCACGTTGATCGCCGCGTCATTGTTCGCTTCATGCCTGGTCCACGCCAGATGTGTTTGGTTCATGCTACAGTCAACATAAGTTTTCCTTGTCCATAGTTTATGCTAAGTGTTAGTTTAGCTCCAAGTGGGCTATAGACCGTTTTCTATTGGGGGCTCCTGTACTCTGGAATGCCCCTCCCGGTAACAGTTTGAGATGCTACCTCAGTAGAAGCATTTTTATACTCTAGCCTTTAAATAGACCCCCTTTTTAGGCCAGTTGATCTGCCGTTTCTTTTCTTTTCTCCTCTGCCCCCCTCTCCCTCGTGGAGGGGTTGGGGGGGGCACGGGTCCGGTGGCCATGGATGAAGTGCTGGCTGTCCAGAGTCGCTCGCCTGTGCATCGGTTGGGGACATCTCTGCATTGCATACCCGTTCCCGCTTGGGATGGTCTCCTGCTGGCCCCACAATGGACTGGACTCTCACTATTATGTTAGATCCACTATGGACTGGAATCTTACTATTTTGTTAGATCCACTATGGACTGGACTCTCACACTATGATGTTAGATCCACTATGGACTGGACTCTCACTATTATGTTAGATCCACTATGGACTGGACTCTCACTGTTATGTTAGATCCACGATGGACTGGACTCTCACACTATTATGTTAGATCCACTATGGACTGGACTCTCACACTACTATGTTAGATCCACTATGGACTGGACTCTTACTTTTATGTCAGATCCACTATGGACTGAACTCTCACTATTATGTTAGATCCACTATGGACTGGACTCTCACACTATTATGTTAGATCCACTATGGACTGGACTCTTACGTTTATGTTAGATCCACTATGGACTGGACTCTCACTGTTATGTTAGATCCACTATGGACTGGACTCTCACACTATTATGTTAGATCCACTATGGACTGGACGCTCACACTACTATGTTAGATCCACTATGGACTGGATTCTTACTTTTATGTCAGATCCACTATGGACTGAACTCTCACTATTATGTTAGATCCACTATGGACTGGACTCTCACACTATTATGTTAGATCCACTATGGACTGGACTCTTACGTTTATGTTAGATCCACTATGGACTGAACTCTCACTATTATGTTAGATCCACTATGGACTGGACTCTCACACTATTATGTTAGATCCACTATGGACTGGACTCTTACTTTTATTATAGATCCACTATGGACTGAACTCTCACTATTATGCTAGATCCACTATGGACTGAACTCTCACTATTATGTTAGATCCACTATGGACTGGACTCTCACACTATTATGTTAGATCCACTATGGACTGGACTCTCACACTATTATGTTAGATCCACTATGGACTGGACTCTTACTTTTATTATAGATCCACTATGGACTGAACTCTCACTATTATGCTAGATCCATTATGGACTGGACTCTCACACTAAATATATGTGTGTATATACTGTGTATATATATATATATATATATATATATATATATATATATATATTTATTTATTTATTTTATTTTTTTCCTCAAATAATCCCCCAAAAATGTCATTAGAGAGTGAAAATGTTGAAATATATATATATATATATATATATATTTTTTTTTTTTTTCTTTTTACTGCAGACACCAGTGGGCCAGATTGTGGACACCGCCAGGCTGTAGTTTAGGGGGCCCCAGTTTTAAAGGTCTTAAGGTAAACATTCTTAATTCCCAAATTCGGGCAAGGCATAAAATTGGAAATGAAAAAGCTGATTTTGCTGGATAAAGGCATTGTTGCGCCCTCCTCAGGAAGCAGCGGGCACTGCATGGCCACCTGCAGACGACGTTCTCGCCCTGTTGCTCTCCATCTAGTTTTACCAAGAAGGGCTTTAAGTGCAATTCAATTCACAATTTCCTCCTCTAGGTTTAAGCAAAGATGGTCCATGAAATAAACCCACCCGTGCACACTTCCTGCTCAAGGACACAACCCCCCCTATTTCAGATTGGCTTAAACTGATTTCGATCAGGCAATAAGACTTTTATTTATTCGACGTGGGAGGGAGGGCTTGCAGCTGGTGAGATGGAGGTTGCACTTTGAAACGTGTTACCGGACCACCTGTATCAGACTGTAAAGGAGCACCGTCAGAAACAGGAGGATAATCCTCTCCTTTTTTTGAATGGTTGCGAAACGCTATCGTAAACAGTGGCTTTGATTAACGAGGAAAAGAAGTCAATTGGCCATGGAGCGTGAAGTGGCACACAAGGCTCCTTGTACACTACATTGCCAAAAGTATTTGGCCACTTGCCTTGACTCACATTTGAACTTGAGGTGCCATCTCATTCCATTCCTAACCCAAGCCCATAGGGTTCAATATGGGTCCAACTTTTGCAGCTATTACAGCTTCAACTCTTCTGGGAAGGCTGTCCACAAGGTTGCCGAGTGTGTTTACAGGAATTTTCCATTATTGGGTCACACACTGATGTTGGTGGAAAAGGCCTGGCTCTCAGTCTCCGTTCAAATTCATCCCAAAGGTGTTCTATCGGGTTGAGGTCAGGACTCTGTGCAGGCCAGTCAAGTTCATCCACACCAGACTGTCATCCATTTCTTTATGGACCGTGCCTTGTGCACTGGTGCATAGTCATGTTTGAAGAGGAAGGGGCCCGCTCCAAACTGTTCCCACAATGTTGTGGGGATGGAAATGTACAAAATGTTTTGCTGGATCATTCAACGTTCGTTTCACTGGAACTAAGGGGCCAAGCCCAAAACAACCCCACACCATAATTCCTCCTCCACCAAATTTCACACTCGGCACAATGCAGTCCAAAATGTAGCCTTCTCCTGGCAACCTCCAAACCCAGACTGGTCTATCAGACTGCCAGATGGAAAAGCATTATTCATCACTCCAGAGAAGGCATCTCCACCGCTCTAGAGTCCAGTGGTGACGTGCTTTACACCACTGCATGGTAAATGGTAAATGGCTTGTACTTGTATAGCGCTTTTCTACCCCTTTTTAAGGAGCCCAAAGCGCTTTGACAGTATTTCCACATCCGCCCATTCAAACACACATTCACACGCTTTGCATTGGACTTGGTGATGAATGGCTGAGATGCCGCTGCTCGGCCACGGAAACCCATTCCATGAAGCTCTCTGCGTACTGTATGTGGGCTAATTGGAAGGTCCCATGAAGTTTAGAGCTCTGTAGCAACTGTGCAGAAGGTCGGCGACCTCTTTGCACTATGCGCTTTAGCATCCCCTGACCCTTTTCTTGTCAGTATACGTAGCCTACCACTTTGTGGCTGAGTTGCTGTTGTTCCCAAATTCTTCCATTTTCTTATGATAAAGCCAACAGTTTATTTTTGAATATTCAAAGTTCCTTTCACTGGAACTAAGGGGTCAAGCCCAACTCCTGAACAACGACCCCACACCATAATTCATCCTCCACCAAATTCTTCCATTTTCTTATAACAAACCCAACAGTTGACTTTGGAATATTTAGGAGCGAGGAAATTTCAAAACTGGATTTGTTGCACAGGTGGCATCCTATGACAGTTCCATGCTGGAAATCACTGAGAGCGGCCCATTCTTTCACAAATGTTTTTACAAAACAGTCTCCATGCCTAAGTGCTTGGTTTTATACACCTGGGGCTGGGCCAAGTGATTAGGACACCTGATTCTCAACATTTGGGTGGGTGGCAAAATACTTTTGGCAATATAGTGTACATCCCACGGCTACTCAGGGATAGCATGCATACACGCTCGTGAAAGATTTGAAAAACATCCCAAATGTTAAGCGGCCCAAATGAGTTTCCTCAGAAGGGTGGCTGGCATCTCCCTTAGAGATAGGGTGAGAAGTTCAGTCACCCGAGAGAGACTCGGAGTAGAGCTGCTGGTCCTTCGCTTGGAAAGGAGCCAGCTTAGGTGGTTCGGGCATCTAGTGCGGATGCCTCACGAACGTCTCCCTCGGGAGATTCCTTAGAAGGGTGGCTGGCATCCCCCTTAGAAATAGGGTGAGAAGTTCAGTCACCTGAGAGAGACTCGGAGTAGACCCGCTGGTCCTTTGCTGGGAAAGGAGCCAGCTTCGGTGGTTCGGGCATCTGATGCGGATGCCTCACGAGCGTCTCCCTCGGGAGTTTCTTTAGAAGGGTGGCTGGAACTCCCTTAGAGATAGGGTGAGAAGTTCAGTCACCTGAGAGAGACTCGGAGTAGAGCCGCTGGTCCTTTGCTTGGAAAGGAGCCAGCTTCGGTGGTTCAGGCATCTGGTGCGGATGCCTCACGAGCGTCTCCCTGGGGAGTTTCCTTACAATGGTGGCTGGAATCTCCCTTAGAGATAGGGTGAGAAGTTCAGTCACCCGAGAGAGACTCGGAGTAGAGCCACTGGTCCTTCGCTTGGAAAGGGGCCAGCTTAGGTGGTTCGGGTATCGGATGCGGATGCATCACGAACATCTACCTTGGGAGTTTCCTTAGAAGGGTGGCTGGAACTCCCTTAGAGATAGGGTGAGAAGTTTAGTCGCCCGAGAGAGACTCGGAGTAGAGCCGCTGGTCCTTCACTTGGAAAGGAGCAAGCTTAGGTGGTTCGGGCATCTGGTGCGGATGCCTAACGAGCGTCTCCCTGGGGAGTTTCCTTACAATGGTGGCTGGAATTTCCCTTAGAGATAGGGTGAGAAGTTCAGTCATCCGAGAGAGACTCGGAGTAGAGCCGCTGGTCCTTCGCTTGGAAAGGGGCCAGCCTAGGTGGTTCGGGTATCGGATGCGGATGCATCACGAACATCTACCTTGGGAGTTTCCTTAGAGGGGTGGCTGGAACTCCCTTAGAGATAGGGTGAGAAGTTTAGTCGCCGAGAGAGACTCGGAGTAGAGCCGCTGGTCCTTCACTTGGAAAGGAGCAAGCTTAGGTGGTTCGGGCATCTGGTGCGGATGCCTCACGAGCGTCTCCCTGGGGAGTTTCCTTACAATGGTGGCTGGAATCTCCCTTAGAGATAGGGTGAGAAGTTCAGTCACCCGAGAGAGACTCGGAGTAGAGCCCCTGGTCCTTCGCTTGGAAAGGGGCCAGCTTAGGTGGTTCGGGTATCGGATGCGGATGCATCACGAACATCTACCTTGGGAGTTTCCTTAGAAGGGAGGCTGGAACTCCCTTAGAGATAGGGTGAGAAGTTTAGTCGCCCGAGAGAGACTCGGAGTAGAGCCGCTGGTCCTTCACTTGGAAAGGAGCAAGCTTAGGTGGTTCGGGCATCTGATGCGGATGCCTCACGAGCGTCTCCCTCAGGATTTTCCTTAGAAGGGTGGATAGAATCTCCCTTAGAGATAGGGTGAGAAGTTCAGTCACCTGAGAGAGACTCGGAGTAGAGCCGCTGGTGCTTCGCTTGGAAAAGAGTCAGCTGCGGTAGTTTGGGCATCTGGTGCGGATGCCTCACGAGCGTCTACCTTGGGAGTTTCCTTAAAAGGGTGAATGGAATCTCCCTTAGAGATAGGGTGAGAAGTTCAGTCACCCGAGAAAGACTCGAAGTAGAGCCACTGGTCTTTGAGTATGAAAAGGAGCCAGCTTAGGTGGTTCGGGCATCTGATGTGGATGCCTCATGAGCGTCCCCCTCGGGAGTTTCTTTTGAAGGGTGACTATCATCTCCCTTAGAGATAGGGTGAGAAGTTAAGTCACCCGAGAGACTCGGAGTAGAGCTGCTGGTCATTCGCTTGGAAAGGAGCCAGCTTATGTGATTTGGGCATTTCGTGAGGATGCCTCACGAGCGTCTCCCTAGGGAGGTCCTCGTTGCACGTCCCACTGGGAGGAGACCCCGCGGCAGGCCAAGGACCAGATGGGGGGATTACATTTCCTCTCTGGCCTGGGAACGCGTCGGGATCCCCAGGAGGAACTTGCTAATGTCGCTCTGGAGAGGGAAGTCCGGGGGTCTCTGTTGGAGCTGTTACCATGAATTGATTAACGTGGACCCCGACTTAAACTAGTTGAAAAATGTATTCGGGTGTTACTATTTAGTGGTCAATGGTACCGAATATGTACTGTACTGTGCAATTTACTAATAAAAGTTTCAATCAATCAATCAATCAATCGATCAATGTTGTCCCCATGACCTGATTACGGATAAGTGGTTGAAGATGGATGGATGGATGGACATTGAGACTTCAACACCAATGCTGACTGAGCAGCTGAAGACTTCACTTACCACAGTGTTGAAACGGACACTGGTCCTGATCCCTCCACCTTTCATCCGCGCGGGCGAAAAAGGTCACGTCGACCAGGTGCTTTCCCTCCGTTTGACTCCTGTCCAACAGACGGAGGACGAAGCAGACATCACGTTGCCACCGTGTGGCTCAGCGTGGCTCTCTGGGCGTCAGCAAATCCCCCCAAACAGCTTAAAAGGAAGGCAAACAAAGACATGGAGCCTAAAGCAGGTCCACAGAAACAAGCAAGTACAAGTTGAAGTCATCCGCTGGGCAACTTTAAAGGTAACTTCAGCACTAATCCATGTTGATAGCAGCAAGTATTTGGAGTGTTGGTGTTCGGGAATGTAATCAGCAGATTAACCTTTTAGTTTGTTTGTTTGCCACTCTTGACCTCCACCTTCTGAGCTGGTGGAGGTAACCACAAACTGCAGTTAGGGGACCTTTTTATGCAAAACCAACAATTCTTACTAGAGATGTCCGGTAATGGCTTTTTGGCCGATATTGTCCAACTCTTGATTACCGATTCCGATATCAACCGATACCGATATATACAGTGGTGGAATTAACACATTATTATGCCTCATTTTGTTGTAATGCCCCGCTGGGTGCATTAAACAATGTAACAAGGTTTTCCATAATAAATCAACTCAAGTTATGGAAAAAAAATGCCAACATGGCACTGCCATATTTATTTAAGTCATTTAAGTCATATTTAGGTCACAAAGTGCATTACTTTTTTTTAACATGCCTCAAAACAGCAGCTTGGAATCCTGATACCCACTACAACTATGGGAAGAACTATACTTTGACTTTCTCAAGGTGCATTTATTTATTTATTTATTTTTTAAACATGCCTCAAAACGGCAGCTATAATAACAATGAAAGCACACAGCTTCAGTCCAGAGTATACAAGAATAATAAAGTAAATAATAACATTGTCCTCCTTTAGTATAAGACTGCCTGGTATACTGTATAACAGGAAATTATAGACTGGGCTCAATCTGCCCTGCTCTAACGTATTTGTATGAGTAACACAAATGTTCTGCAAGCTGGTGGTGAGTGCTTGAAGTGGCCTTCAGAGCTTCTGAAATGCTGCATTGAGAAAAGGCAGCTCCGTTCACTGCAAGCTGCAAAGTGTGCGCCATGCAGGGCAGACTAGCCACACCAAACTCCACCGTAATTTTTGCCATACTGCGTGCATTGTACCTGACCACAAGGTGGGCTTTCGCCTTGGGGTGGTTTTTGTTGTATTTTAGTTTTTTCTTGGCGGAGTCTTTAAGCGACAACTGTGTGGTACTACTTATTTTCGATGTTTGCTTTTCATTCATCTTCCGCTTGTATTCATTATGTATCTCCTTATGGTTCTTGAAGAGGTGGGAGATCAAGTTGCTAAAATTAAAGGAAGACGTCTTGGTTCCTCCTCGCATAACCAACTTTTTGCAGTCATTGCAAATTGCCAGTTTTTAATCCATCAGACACCCTTTAAAATAATCCCAAACCATAGACATGGTGTCGTTAGTCAGTCATTGAGCGAGCTCGCTTGTTAGCCACGGCTACAGCACCGGCAACAACACACTCTTGTTGATGTTATGCTGCGCGCGTGGCGGTTTGATGAGGTCATCAAGCGTCGCTAGTAAACCTCTCATGCTACAGTCGTCAACTCCTGTGATATGTGTGGGCAGGGGAGGGAGAGGGGAGAGGGGAGGGGCTACTGACTTGGAGACGCAACCACTTACAGATAAACACTAACATTTCTGATTTATAAATTGTTATTTACAGATAAACACTGACATTTATTGTTTGTTATTTACAGATACACACTGACATGTATTATTTATGTATTTTTATTTACAGATAAAAACTGACATTTATTTATTATATATTGTTATTTACAGATTAACACTGACATGCATTATTTATATATTGAAATTTACAGACAAACACTGACATTTATTATTTACATTTTGTTTTTTACAGATAAACACTGACATTTATTATTTATTTATTTATTGTTATTTACAGATACACACTGACATGTATTATTTATGTATTGTTATTTACAGAAAAACACTGACATTTATCGAGGAACCAGAGGTTGTGTGTGTGTGTGTGTGTGCGTGTTTAAATGAATCATATCATTGAAGAAGCCAGAGAATCCACAATGGCCGCTAATCCCCCCCTCCTAACTGGAGGAGGCACAAAGCATCCTAAGCTCTCCCTGACGTTCCTGCTATCACCTTCCTATTTTACTATTACCTGCCTATTTGACGCCATGTCGTCCCTTTGCCGCTCTCAGCCACTCTCTCTCTCTCACTCCCTCTCTCCCTCCAGCCGCTAATCCTCTTTGAGAACATTAGCTGCTAATATGGCCTTTCAGGATGTATAAAAGGCCGGCTCTCTTTTTACCGCCATGGGCCGCACGCTAAATCTGCCATAAAAAGGGGAAGACGGCGGGGGATGTGGTGGTTTTGACCCCCAAATACCATCCGTGATGAAGGTCTGCGGCACGACGAGGAGCTGATGGAGGAAGGAGACGAGTGTTGGCCTTGAATTTCCACAAATCAAACGCTTCCTACGTTATTTCTTTTTGATTGAGACGTCATGAAGTCAATGACTGCGGCGTTGTGGCTTGTGCGGCCCTTTGAGACACTCGAGATTGTAGCGGCCCACTTGGAGTAATGACACAAGATGCAGGGAGCTTCGACTGCTGCAACTTTAATTCTCTCCTCCTTTAAAGGCCTACTGAAATGAGATGTTCTTATTCAAACGGGGATAGCAGGTCATACTTGATCATTTCGCGATATTGACATATTTTTGCTGAAAGGATTTAGTAGAGAACATCGACGATAAAGTTCGCATCTTTTGGTCTCTAATAAAAAGCCTTGCCTGTACCGGAAGTAGCAGACGATGTGCGCGTGACGTCACGGGTTGTGGAGCTCCTCACATCTGAACATTGTTTATAATCATGGCCACCAGCAGCGAGAGCGATTCGGACCGAGAAAGCGCCGATTTCCCCATTAATTTGAGCGAGGATGAAAGATTTGTGGATGAGGATAGAGAGTGCAGGACTAGAAAGAAAAAAAAGAGAGGGCAGTGGGAGCGATTCGTGGATGAGGATAGAGAGTGAAGGACTAGAAAAAAAAAAAAGAGAGGCCAGTGGGAGCGATTCAGATGTTATTAGACACATTTACTAGGATAATTCTGGAAAATCCCTTATCTACTTGGGATAGAGAGTGAAGGACTAGAAAGAAAAAAAAAAAAGAGAGGGAAGTGGGAGCGATTCAGATGTTATTAGACACATTTATTAGGATAATTCTGGAAAATCCCTTATCTACTTATTGGGTTACTAGTGTTTTAGTGAGATTATATGGTACCTGAAAGTCGGAGGGGTGTGGCCACGGGTGTGGTGACCGCCAGTGTCTCCGGTGCGAGGAGGTAATAGTCCGCAGCTGCAGGAGGGCTCAAACTCCGCTCATGTCTACAGTAAGAGCCGACTTATTAGCATAATTTTCTCACCGAAACCTGCCCGGTGGACATGTGGTCGGGAACCATGTTCGCTTGACCGCTCTGTTCCATAGTAAAGCTTCACCTTCGGGAATGTAAACAAGGAAACACCGGCTGTGTTTATGTTGCTAAAGGCAGCTGCAATACACCGCTTCCCAGCAACAGCATTCATCATACGCGTCATCATTCCGCGACGTTTTCAACAGGATACATTGCGGTAAATTTAAAATTGCAATTTAGTAAACTAAAAAGGCCGTATTGGCATGTGTTGCAATATTTCATCATTGATATATAAACTATCAGACTGCGTGGTCGCTAGTAGTGGCTTTCAGTAGGCCTTTAAATGTTACCGACCACACAGTCTGATAGTTTATATATCAATGATGAAATCTTAACATTGCAACACATGCCAATACGGCCTTTTTAGTTTACTAAATTGCAATTTTAAATTTCCCGCGAGTTTCTTGTTGAAAACGTCGCGGAATGATGATGCGTACGCGTGATGTCACAGACTGTCAGGAAATATTAGCGCTGCACCACTAGCGGCTAAAAGTCGTTTGATTTAATCGCATAATTACACAGTATTCTGGACGACTGTGTTGCTGAATCTTTTGGAATTTGTTCATTTAATAATGAAGACTATAAAGAACAATGCTGTTGGTGGAAAGCGGTGGATTGCAGCTGTCTTTGGCACCGAGACCTAGCCGGTGTTTCTTTGTTTGTTGTGAAGCAGAGCGGTCAAGCGAACATGTATTTTCTACGTCAATCAGCATGTTTTTGTATGGGAAAATTGTGATATATATCTTACCAGAGACATCATTGGATTATTCGTCGTCCTGCAGCAGCTGTCAAAAAAGGCAGCTGTGAGCTTGGCTCCTCGGCTTCTCTCTGAGACACTGCGTGTTCACCGCAGCCATCCGACCTCGAGGTATGTTTATACAATCTCACTAAAACACTATTAAAACAATAAGCAGATAAGGGATCTTCCAGAATTATTCTAGTAAATGTGTCTAATTACATCTGAAACGCTCACACTGCTGCCGCCCGGAGCCGTCGCTTTTTTTTTTCTAGTCATTCACTATCAATATCCTTATTCACGAATCTTTCATCCTTGCAAAAATTATTGGGGAAATTGTCGCTTTCTCGGTATGATATGCTCTTACTGCTGGTGGCTCCCATTGTAAACAATGTTCAGATGTGTGTAGCCCTACAACTCGTGACGTCACGCGCACATTGTCTGCTACTTCCAGTAAAGGCAGGGCTTTTTTATTAGCGACCAAAAGTTGCGAACTTTATTGTCGATGTTCTCTACTAAATCCATTCACCAAAAATATAGCAACATCGCGAAATGACGCATAGAATGGACCTGCTATCCCCGTTTAAATGTCACATTTCTAATCTAAGTGTTAAGAACCAAGTTCATATTTAAGAAAAAACAATCCAAACCCAAGACCGTACCTTTTTGTTACGTGCGGGGGGTCGCAGTTTGCTGCGAGGTTTGTTCCCCCGGGATGCAAACGGACCACTCCGGACAGGACGTGCGGGTAGGAACATAATCTATTCTCAAAAAACTCAAACAAGTGCCAAACCAGAAAACAAACATGGAATGGACCTGCTATCCCCGTTTAAAGGCCTACTGAAAGCCACTACTAGCGACCACGCAGTCTGATAGTTTATATATAAACGATGAAATATTAACATTGCAACACATGCCAATACGGCCTTTTTAGTTTACTAAATTACATTTTTAAATTTCCCGGGAGTTTCGTCTTCGAAACGTCGTGTAATGATGACGTGTACGCAAGATGTCACGGGTTTTTAGGAAGTATGAGCGCTGCGCACACACACAGCTAAAAGTCGTCTGCTTTAACGGCATAATTATAGAGTATTATGGACATCTGTGTTGCTGAATCTTTTGCAATTTGTTCAATTAATATGGGAGAAGTTACAGTAGAAAGATGGAGTTGGGAAGCTTGAGCCTTTAGCCACACAAACACACGGTGATTCCTTGTTTAAAATTCCTGGAGGTGAAACTTTACTATGGATCAGGCGCCAACATGGATCCCTACCAAATGTCAACCAGCAGGTTTCGGTGAGAAAAATTGTGGTTAAAAAGTCGCTTCTTACCGGAGAAAAGCTGAGCTTGTGTCGTCCACGAAGCTGCCGTCGACTCCCCTGAGACACTGCGCGTCAACACACCCGTGGAGACACCCTTCCGACTATCAGGTACTATTTAACTCACTAAAACACTAGCAACACAATAGAAAGATATGGGGATTCCCAGAATTCCATTTTCCCTCCATCCATTTTCTACCGCTTATTCCCTTTCGGGGTCGCGGGGGGCGCTGGCGCCTATCTCAGCTACAATCGGGCGGAAGGCGGGGTACACCCTGGACAAGTCGCTACCTCATCAAAGGGCCAACACAGATAGACAGACAACATTCACACTCACATTCACACACTAGGGCCAATTTAGTGTTGCCAATCAACCTATCCCCAGGTGCATGTCTTTGGAGGTGGGAGGAAGCCGGAGTACCCGGAGGGAACCCACGCATTCACGGGTAGAACATGCAAACTCCACACAGAAAGATCCCGAGCCTGGATTTGAACCCAGGACTGCAGGACTTTCGTATTGTGCGGCAGACGCACTGACCCCTCTGCCACCGTGAAGCCGATTCCCAGAATTAACCTAGTAAATGTGTCTAAAAACATCGGAATCGGCCCTAATGCAATCGCGGTTTTTTTTTGTAACTTTTTTTTTTGCATGTTGTTTTTTTTCTAGTCCGTCGCCATCAATATCCTCAAACAAGAATCTTTTATCCTCGCTCAAATTAATGGGGAAATTGTCCTTTTCTCGGTCCGAATAGCACTTTTTGTTGGAGGCTCCCATTAAAAACAATGTGAATATGTGAGGAGCCATCACACATGTGACGTCATCGTCTGCCACTTCCGGTACAGGCAGGGCTTTTCTCTTAGCCTTTAACTATGAAGATGGACAGATAATACAAATGCCATCGTACCATATTTCCACAAACAAAGCATAAATCATGTGGACATTTTTAGAAATACAAACACATCTTTTTTAGTAAATAAAAAATAATGAAACTATTAGTCTCCTCCTACCTGCTTCCGCTTCCAAGGGCGCTAAGTTAGCTCAGCTTGTTAGCCTAGCTTCCACACACAGCTCGTAGTGACTCTGCTTAACTGTGACACATAAACAACACAAACACGAGGCACAATAAAATAAACTCTCACAAATATTCAAACAGAATATGACAAATATATCTTTGTCAGCATGTTTTACCAGACCTGGAGTTACGTGAATATGCTGTTGATGTCAGATGGAACGGCAGCAGGAAGTCAAGCATCGGCATTAAAGGAAGTAACAGAATAAGAGCGGGCTCTTCAAAATAAAGGCACATAAAATCGTAAAGTGAAAGAACTGCAACTTTCTCATGAACAAAATTTGCTGCCATTTACAGTGATTGAGGGCTGTATGAATAAACTTTGTTTGGTTTATTGATTGATACTAAGTGGCAATGAAGTTGTAATATGTCAGAAAAAAAGGCATTTGACGAAATTACAGTCTTAACTTTAGCACATCAAAGTTGCAATATGAGGAATAAGAAAGAAAATGCAATATTTAATTAAAAAAAAAAAAAAAAAAGCAGATGACAGGTATTAAACTATAACCACTTTAAATGACAGGTGTCAAACTCAAGGGCCCGGGGCCGAATCCGTCTGGACACGTCGTTTAAAAAAATAACCTGGATACTTCATCTTTCTTACTAAATGTTTTCATTGTTTCAATTTTGACAGGAACAACATGTATAAAACATGTATGATACAGGAAATGTGATATGTTTTAAACTTTGATATTGCATGCTCATGCTCAATTGTTTTTGCTGTGAATATTTGGACACCTCGCCATTCCATTCCCGTTCGTGGGGTAAGAATTCGATTCATAATTGATTCTATAATAATAGATAATAATAATAATCAAAACGGATTATTTCAATGTATTATTCGGTATATATATATATTTGTATACAGTATATATATATATATATATATATATAAATTTGTATACAGTATATATATATATATTATATATATATATATATATATATATCCATCCATCCATCCATTTCCTACCGCTTATTCCCTTTCGGGGTCGCGGGGGGCGCTGGCGCCTATCTCAGCTACAATCGGGCGGAAGGCGGGGTACACCCTGGACAAGTCGCCACCTCATCGCAGGGCCAACACAGATAGACAGACAACATTCACACACTAGGGCCAATTTAGTGTTGCCAATATATATATATATATATTTATATACATACATACATACATACTTACACACACACACACACACACATACATACATAGATGGCGACTTGTCCATGGTGTAACCCGCCTTCCGCCCAATGCAGCTGAGGGCTCCAGAAACCCCGCGACCCGGAAAGGAACAAGCCGTAGAAAATATAATAATACATACACATACATACATACATTTATACATACATATATACATATATACATATATATATATATATATATATATATATATATATATATATATATATATATATATATATATATATATATATATATATATATATATATATATATATATATGTATATATATGTATATATATATATGTGAGACGAAGTAGTCTTGTGATTTTTCCCACACCTACATATATGTATATATATATATATATACTATATATATATATATGCATTTATATACACATATATATATATATACACATTTATATATATATATATATATATATATATAAATGTGTATATATATACATATATATATAAATGTGTCTATATATGTATATATATGTATATATACACACATATTTATATATATATGTGTGTATGTATATATATACACATATATATACACATATATATATATATATATGTATACACACACACACATATATATATATATATATATATATATATATATATATATATATATATATATATATATATATATATATATACACACACACAATGGGGCAAAAAAGTATTTAGTCAGCCAGCGATTGTGCAAGTTCTCCCACTTAAAATGATGACAGGAATTCACATTGTAGGAATTTTAAAGAATTTATTTGTAAATTATGATGGTAAATAAGCATTTGGTCAACCATTCAAAGCTCTCACTGATGGAAGGAGGTTTTGGCTCAAAACCTCACGATACATGGCCCCATTCATTCTTTCCTTAACACGGATCAATCGTCATGTCCCCTTAGCAGAAAAACAGCCCCAAAGCATGATGTTTCCACCCCCATGCTTCACAGTAGGTGTGGTGTTCTTGGGATGCAACTCAGTATTCTTCTTCCTCCAAACACAACGAGTTGAGTTTATACCAAAATGGATACATGGATGATACAGCAGAGGATTGGGAGAATGTCATGTGGTCAGATAAAACCAAAATAGAACTTTTTATCTTTAATTTCCACTCTTTAAAATCCAAAATTTAACCGAAAAAAATGAAGAGAAAAACTAGCTATTCCGAATCTTTTTGAAAAAATTAAAAAAAAATTTTATGGAACATTATTAGTAATTTTTCCTGATTAAGATTCATTTCAGAGTTTTGATGACATGTTTTAAAAACGTTAAAATCCAATCTGCACTTTGTTAAAATATATAACAAATTGGACCAAGCTATATTTCTAACAAAGACAAATCATTATTTCTTCTAGATATTCCAGAACAAAAATCTGAAAAGAAATTCAAAAGACTTTGAAATAAGATTTAAATATGATTCTACAGATTTTCTAGATTTGCCAGAATAATTTTTTTGAATATTAATCACAATAAGTTTGAATAAATATTTCACAAATAATGTTCGTCAAAAAAACAGAAGCTAAAATGAAGAATTAAATTAAAATGTATTAATTATTCTTTACAATAAAAAAATGTACTTGAACATTGATTTAAATTGTCAGGAAAAAAGAGGAAGGTAAAAAGGAATATGTGTTCAAAAATCCTAAAATCATTTTTAAGGTTGTATTTTTTCTCTAAAATTGTCCTTCTGAAAGTTATAAGAAGCAAAGTAAAAAAATAAATGAATTTATTTAAACGACTGAAGATCAAGTCTTTCAAATATTTTCTTGGATTCTCAAATTCTATTTGAGTTTTTTCTCTCTCAGAATTAAAAATGTCCAGCAAAGCGAGACCAGCTTGCTAGTAAATAAATACAATTTAAAAAAATAGAGGCGGCTCACTGGTAAGTGCTGCTATTCGAGCTATTTTTAGAACAGGCCAGCGGGCGACTCATCTGGTCCTTACGGGCGACCTGGTGACCCCTGCTTTACATGTACAACTTTCTCCGACTTTCTAGGACGTGTTTTATGCCACTTCTTTTTTTCCGTCTCATTTTGTCCACCAAACTTTTAACGTTGTGCATGAATGCAAAAAAGTCCGTTTTGTTGATGTTATTGACTTGTGTGGAGTGCTAATCAGACATATTCGGTCCCTGCATGACTGCAAGCTAATCGATGCTAACATGCTATTTAGGCTAGCTATATGTACACAATGCATCATTATTCCTCATTTGTAGCTATATTTGAGCTCATTTAGTTTCCTCTAAGTCTTCTTTATTCAATGTATATCTCATGATACACTATCTGTATGTAATATGGCTTTTAATTTTTTGCGGCTCCAGACAGATAATTTTTGTATTTTTGGTCCAATATGGCTCTTTCAACATTTTGGGTTGCCGACCCCTGCTTTAAACTGGCCAGCAAACAGTAGCCGGGGGCGACCTCTACTGGTCGATGCCAGTAAAGACCACCACCAGGCCTAAATGTGTTTGGATGCACATGCAAACATGTACACTAGAGGGAGCCACTGTACCATAGATCAGGCCTGGGCCATTATTTTACTCGGGGGGGCCAGATTTAGATAAAAAAAAACGTGTTTGTGGGCCGGTGTATCTATTTTTTACGACCAAAAATGCAAAACCCCACAATAATGATTGAAAGCTAAAAACGTTATGACTGACCGCCTTAAAAAACGGAATGGAATTTGATTTTTGTTTACTGAATGAGACACCTAGAATGTACATGAAAATAAAGAATGTGGGATTTTACAATATTACCGTATTTCCTTGAATTGCCGCCGGGGCGCTAATTAATTTAAAGCCTCTTCTCACTCCGGCGCTTACCAAAGGCATGTGGTAAATTTAAGCCTGCGCTTAGAAATTTGAGTGTGATGTAAGGATACCATCATGAAAAGCACATTTAATTAATAAAAAAACTTTATTATGGTCTTACCTTTACTTATAAATAAAGTCCATGCGCAGCTCCTTCTGATCAAAAGCATCGATAACTTGTTTATAGAAGTCTTCCTTATCTTTCTTCAGTTTTAAAAGTCTCTCTGTCTCGATGGAGATCTTCCTTTATTACCTCCTGCTTCGATTGAAAGTCCAGTTTAGAAAAGTCTTTTATTTTTGATATGTAATCCTCCATGTTAAAAGTGCAAGCGAGAGGAAAAAATAAACGATCACTGCTTGTTGTCACTTCTTCTGCAGCCGAGTAGTCGCAAGAAGGATCACTAGCGCCCTCTACCACCAGGAGGCAGGAGTCATTTGATGACTCATATTTGACACACGCAGCTACGGTATATTAATAAAACATAGCTGCTTACTGTTCTTTTTAGCATATTCAATAGCTTGGACCTTAAATCCTACTCAATAGCTTCTTAATCTTCTTCCCTTTATGCGATTTCAAATGATTGAAATCAGCCTTCTCCATTTTGAAAATGATGACAGGTTTAGTGTCACTCGTGACGTGACGAGTTTTACCCGGTGGAAATTCTAGGCATATGCTAATTATTTTGCGAAACGAGTTTGACCCGGCAGTAATTCTAGGCAGGGGCATACTATATACCCGGCGGCAATTCAAGGAAATATGGTAGTATAAATTTAAAATAAAAAAACTAAAAAAGATTTTGTAACAATAAAAAATATTGATGTAATCATAGTAGTATCGACTAGATACTCTCCTGTACTTGGTATCATTACAGTGGCTGCCAGGTGTAGATCCACCCATGGCATGTGTTGACATTGTGACGCCGGTGAGCTATTGTATCCTCCTAAGGTGTGTAGTGAAGCATGTCCTCCAGTGATAATGCTACTTGTAAGAAACTTACTTTATTTCTCGCCATGGAGGCCAGAATTAGTGATTTAGAAGTAGCTTAAACACTGCAGACCAAAATGCGTCCCTTGTCCCTTTTCTCTCTACACACTGTCTGCTTGGAAGTACTCTGTGTGCGTGTACTGCCGAACATGCTCCTCTACTTGTAAGACCTTAAAAATAGGAGAGGGGGTACTTTTTAGAGGAGGTATAGTACAGAATATGATTCATTTTAGTATTGTGGTACTATACTAGTACCAGTATAACCATATGAGGAGAGGCGGAGCCGACGGTCCGACGGCGCGGCAGGGCACGCTGGAGCCCGGCCCAAGATGGCGGCGAAGAGGCGGAGACGACGACCGAGCGGAGAGGTGGGGCGTGCCGGGAGCGACGCTACAAGCGAGATCAGGTGCGTGGCTTGCGCACCGGGAGACAATTAACATATATCCTCTCGGCGTATAAAAGGGGAGAAGGAGGAGAGAACGAGGCAGCAGTGCGTGAAGAGCAAGAGCGACAGAGAGCAGACGACGACGGCGGCTGAAAAGCGACCGGCAAATGAGCAGTGGAGGAAGCCGCTGAAAAGTGACCTGACCTACACTGGGGTTTATTGCAAAATCAACAAGAGTCAAACCTGCTCAAGCAAGATGTCCTTCCTTGGTGGTCCATTGAACCTTCACGACAGCGAGCAACTGTCACACCATACTATGTAAAATTGCAGTCCTGTGGTCTTAAAATTAAGTCTGACTTTAATTAATTGTCTGTTTAATCATCCGTTCTTTTGCCGTGTAACGGGCAAACGTTGAAAAAAATATATATATATTAATAAAAGTTTCTCTGCAGAATTCAATTAAGCATTTTTTTTTTTCCAATTTGTCATTGTTGCTAATGTATCGGTGTCCGGGCAGCTGAACAGTTCTAATGGATGGACTGGGTTCCTGCTCAGGTGGACAGTGTTGAATCTCCTTCAATTAAAACCGGACGTCACGGCCACACTTTTCATTTTCAGCTCGCTAACTAATCAGAAGCAAATTATATATTTTTAGTGCGGGAGCGAATGACTAATTTCAAACGCGCTCTCTTCTCTGGGTGGCTTGGTGGAGCGTGCTAATTGGATGTTTCAAGGACTGGAGAGGAGTCGCGGTGGCCGCTGATGAATGAGGGTCGGCATTCGAAACGAACGCGGCGAGATGACGCTGATTAGACAAGACGCCGCCGTCGGACTAATGTGGTGAACGTGTGCCACGGACCTCACGTGGACAGGCTGGGGTCGAACTGCTTCAAATGCATGGATTAGCCATGTTTTGCTTACCGCCACGATAAAAGCGCGGTGTAGGAATTGTCTTCATGACTCTTTTTAAGAGGAAAAACAGGACAAACTGTGTGTGTGTGTGTGTGTGTGTGTGTGTGTGTGTGTGTGTGTGTGTGTGTGTGTGTGTGTGTGTGTGTGTGTGTGTATATATATATATATATATATATATATATATATATACAACAGCGCGCTAATTAATTTAAAACCTCTTCTCACTTTACCAAAGGCATGCGGTAAATTTAGGCCTGCGCTTATACATTTGAGTGTGATGTAAGGATACCTTCAAGCACATTTAATTAATAAAAAAAACTTTATTATGGTCTTACCTTTACTTATAAATGAAGTCCATGCGCAGCTCCTTCTGATCAAACGCATCGATAACTTGTTTATAGAAGTCTTCCTTATCTTTCTTCAGTTTCAAAAGTCTCTCTGTCTCGATGGAGATCTTCCTTTGTTACCTCCTGCTTCGATTGAAAGTCCAGTTTAGAAAACTGTTTTATTTTAGATATGTAATCCTCCATGTTAAAAGTGCAAGCGAGAGGAAAAAATAAACGGTCGCTGCTTGTTGTCACTTCTTCTGCAGCCGAGTAGTCGCAAGAAGGATCACTAGCGCCCTCTACCACCAGGAGGCGGGAGTCATTTAATGACTCATACTTGACACACGCAGCTACGGTATATTAATAAAACATAGCTGCTTACTGTTCTTTTTAGCATATTCAATAGCTTGGACCTTAAATCCTACTGAATAGCTCTTAATCTTCTTCCCTTTATGCGATTTCAAATGATTGAAATCAGCCTCCTCCATTTTGAAAATGATGACAGGTGAAGTGTCACTCGTGACGTGACGAGTTTGACCCGGTGGAAATTCTAGGCATATGCTAATTATTTGGCGAAACGAGTTTGACCCGGCGGAAATTTTAGACATGCGCTAATAAAAATAATATTTTGCGAAACGAGTTTGACCCGGCGTTAATCCTGAGCCAGCGGTAATGCTAAGCATGCGCTAATTATTTTGCAAAACAATTTTGACCCGGCAATAATTCTAGGCAGGCGCATACTATATGCAATTCAAGGAAATACGGTATATATATACAGTATACAAATACAAATACGGTATATATACAGTATACAGTATATATCGGACTGTCTGTCCTGCAGGATGAATTTGAGCACCAGTCATAGACAAATTAGAGTGAAAAGCACTTTTTTATTTATTTTCGCTCTTGTACAAAACCTTCTAACTTGAATTTATTCGCTCCCAAAGACACAATAAACTCCCTTACTTGTTTCTCATGAACACACACCTGTTGTTGACTTTGGACTGACTGACAAGAACACCAACAGAGACACGCGGCAGGCTTAGAAACACACATGCATCCACAAAAAAATAACCGCCACACACACACATACCCCACCCCACCAAAAGGATTCGCCTTTGATGCGAATCCCTTAGGAGTGATGGACAACAGGGCAGCGCCTGAAGAGCTGCAGCCCGCCACCGTAGCCCCCCCACTCCCTCCCCTCGGTTGCAAGTCTGGAGTTGTATGTTGTAATATATATATGTCCTTTGCTATGGAATTTTTTTTCCTCGACTCCAGACTGGGCCACCTTAGGACTCCAGCCTAGATTGTATATTTTTTTCTACTCATCCTCCACCAGCGTTTACCTTTTTCCACCATATTTTACGGGGAACCTGGTGGCGACCCATCAGCCTTCCTGTTCTGTAACCCTGTACACTGTTTGTTTGTGGGATCTTGAACGGGTTTGTGCTGAAAACAAAGTTTTGTTGTACTTATGCAATAACAATAAAGACCTACCGACCTACCTCGAATTAAATCTGGATCACCAACAACAGATACTCCTTGAGATTACTCGACAAATCTTTTTTTTTTTTTTAAATAACATACACAAAGCATTGAAGCTTGGGGGACGAAACTAAACCTGAACTGGCTACAAAGCAAACAAAAACAGAATGCTGGACGACAGCAAAGACTTACTGTGGCGTCCACAATGTACATCCGAACATGATATGACAATCAACAATGTCCCCACAAAGAAACAACCGAACACAGGAAGACAAGAAACTGCGACAGGAAAACGCCAACGAAATAGGAAAAGTCACCAAAATAAGAGCGCGAGACGAAAACTAAAACACTATACACAAGAAAACAACAAAAAACTCAAAAAGTGTTGTGACAGGCTGTGACAGTACTTTGACTCAAGAGCATGCTTGGCTATGCTTTAAAGTCATATCCAACAATTGTGACAACTAGGGATGTCCAATAATATCGGACTGCCGATATTATCAGCCGATAAATGCTTGAAAATGTAATATTGGAAATTATCGGCATCAAAATGATCGGTATAGGTTTCAAAACATAAAAATGATGACTTACTAAAACGCCACCTTAAAAGCCCTGCACATATATTTAGGGCTTTTCACACACACAAGTGAATGCAAGCATACTTGGTCAACAGCCATACAGGTCACACTGAGGGTGGCTTTGTAAACAACTTTAACACTGTTACAAATATGCGCCACACTGTGAATCCACACCAAACAAGAATGACAAACACATTTCGGGAGAACATCCGCACCGTAACACAACATAAACACAACAGAGCAAATACCCAGAACCCCTTGCAGCACTAACTCTTCTGGGACGCTACAATATACAAAGTGGAATTCTTTCCCATTCTTGTTTTATGTAGAGCTTCAGTCGTTCAACAGTCCGGGGTCTCCGCTGTCGTATTTTACGCTTCATAATGCGCCACACATTTTCCATGGGAGACAGGTCTGGACTGCAGGCGGGCCAGGAAAGTACCCGCACTCTTTTTTTTAGGAAGCCACACTGTTGTAACACGTGGCTTGGCATTGTCTTGCTGAAATAAGCAGGGGCGTCCATGATAACGTTGCTTGGATAACAACATATGTTGTTCCAAAACCTGTATGTACCTTTCAGCATGAATGGTGCCTTCACAGATGTGTAAGTTACCCATGCCTTGGGCACTAATGCACCCCCATACCATCACACATGCTGCCTTTTGAACTTTGCGTCGATAAAAGCCGGAATGGTTCGCTTCCCCTTTGGTCCGGATGACAAGATTTCGAATATTTCCAGAAACAATTTGAAATGTGTACTTGTCAGACCACAGAACACTTTTCCCCTTTGCATCAGTCCATCTTAGATGATCTCGGGCCCAGAGAAGCGGGCGGCGTTTCTGGATGTTGTTGATAATGTTACCCTTGTTCGGCGTGGTAATGCCAAAATTGTCCCCTCGTGGATGCGTGGAACGATGAACACAGTAAAGGTATGACTAACTGTTTTATCTAAATAACAAAAAGAGCTAGAGAACCAAAATACTGGAGCTAGTAGAAAAAATAAACAAATGGCGCTAGCAGGAAAGCTTGGTATACAAATAGACAAACCAATACTGGCACGAAGGCACACAAAAACAGAAAAACAAATCATCAACATGAGAGCTGGAATAACACAAAAAAAACTAGCGAGAAAATATACACGTAAATAGCAGGCGTAACTTGTTGCGTGAAAGCAAATTTGGGTCTCAGACTGAACAACAAAAGCAGACAGGCTTATATAGGGAAGCTGATTAACAGCAACAGGTGTGCGGGACCGTGAGTAGCAGGTGAAATCAATGAGAAACTATGGAAACGGACAAAACAGGAACTGAGCAGGTGGAACGACGGAGTGATACAAAAACTGGAACAATAAACAATAATATGTGGAGAACCGAAAAGCGGATCTCAACGGATAAATGGTTTTCGCTTTGCATGGTAGAGCTTTAACTTGCACTTACAGATGTAGCCACCAATTATATTTAGTGACAGTGGTGTTTTGAAGTGTTCTTGAGCCCATGTGGTGATATCCTTTAGAGATTGATGTCAGTTTTTGATACACTGCCGTCTGAGGGATGGAAGGTCACGGTCAATCAGTGCTGCTTAGATTCTCTGAACCTTTTGATGATATTATGGACCGTAGATGTTGAAATTCCTAAAGGGAATAAGCGGTAGAAATGGATGGATGGATAAGCCCAAATAGCAAAGACAAATAAAAAAAGCATGTAAACAAACACCTTAGGCCTTAAAGGAGAACTGCACTTTTTTATTTTATTTTATTTTTGCCTATCGTTCACAATCATTATGCCAGACACTCAAAGAGCTTGAAGGAGGACGCCTTCCGCGTCAGTGCGTCTTTACGCGTGAGTCCACCCGGGCGCGGTGCGCTCACGCGTGTGCGGGACTCCCGTGTGCAGGGTCGCCGTGATTGTGACGGATGAGTTGACGTGAGGAGGCACGGCGGACGTCATGCGCGTGCATATGGGAGGAGGCACGGCGGAAATCACGTGAGGAGGCACGGCGGACGTCATGCGCGCGTGTATGTGAGGAGGCGCAGCGGCAGTCGTAATGCGCGCGCGTATGTGAGGAGGCACGGCGGAAATCACGTGAGGAGGCACGGCAGGGTTAATGCGCGCGCGTATGTGAGGAGGCACGGCAGTCATAATGCGCGCGCGTATGTGAGGAGGCGCGGCGGAAACCACGTGAGGACGCACGGCAGAGTTAATGCGCGCGCGTATGTGAGGAGGCGCGGCGGAAATCACGTGAGGAGGCACGGCAGAGTTAATGCGCGCGCGTATGTGAGGAGGCGCGGCGGAAATCACGTGAGGAGGCACGCCAGAGTTAATGCGTGCGCGTATGTGAGGAGGCACGGCAGTCATAATGCGCGCGCGTATGTGAGGAGGCGCGGCAGAAATCACGTGAGGAGGCACGGCAGAGTTAACGCGCACGCGTATGCGAGGAGGCGCGACAGAAATCACGTGAGGAGGCACGGCGGACGTCATGCGCGCGCGTATGTGAGGAGGCACGGCGGACGTCATGCACGCGCGTATGTGAGGAGGCACGGCAGAGTTAATGCGCGCGCGTATGTGAGGAGGCGCGGCAGAAATCACGTCAGGAGGCACGGCAGAGTTAATGCGCGCGCGTATGTGAGGAGGCGCGGCGGTATTCGTAATGCGCGCGCGTATGTGAGTAGGCGCGGCGGAAATCACGTGAGGAGGCACGGCAGTCATAATGCGCGCGCGTATGTGAGGAGGCACGGTGGAAACCGCGTGAGGAGGCAGGCGGACGTCATGCGCGCGCGTATGTGGGGAGGCACGGCGGAAATTACGTGGGGAGGCACGGCAGAGTTAATGCGCGCGCGTATGTGAGAAGGCGCGGCAGAAATCACGTGAGGAGGCACGGCGGACGTCATGCGCGCGCGTGTGTGAGGAGGCGCGGCGGACGTCTTGCGCGCGCGTATGTGGGGAGGCACGGCGGAAATTACGCGGGGAGGCACGGCAGAGTTAATGCGCGCGCGTATGTGAGAAGGCGCGGCAGAAATCACGTGAGGAGGCACGGCGGACGTCATGCGCGCGCGTGTGTGAGGAGGCACGGCGGACGTCAAGCACGCGCGTATGTGAGGAGGCACGGCGGACGTCATGCACGCGCGTATGTGAGGAGGCACGGCGGACGTCATGCACGCGGCGGACTTTGCCGCGTGCGCGCTGCTGTCGGCCATCATCGCGGTGTCGCTGCTGTCCAACCTGGCCGTGCTGATCTGCTTCCTCTACAACCCGGAGATCCGCAAGCAAGTCCCGGCTCTTTTCATCCTCAACTTGAGCCTGTGCAACCTGCTGCAGTGCGTGTGCAACATGCCGCTCACCCTGGCGGGGTTCCTGGCGGCGGGGCACCACCGCAACCCCGCGGGCGGCGGCGGAGGAGGAGGCGCGTTAATGTGTCAGATTGTCGGTTTCCTGGACACCTTCCTCACCGCCAACTCCATGCTGACCATGGCGGCGCTCAGCATCGACCGGTGGGTGGCGGTGGTCTTCCCGCTCAGCTACCACTCCAGGGTGCGGCACCGGGACGCGGTGGTGGCGCTGGGCTACACCTGGGCGCACTCGCTGTGTTTCTCCACCGCCGCCTCATGCCGCTCCTGGGTGGGCTACCACCCGCTTTACGCGTCGTGCACCCTGCGGGGGGTCCGCGCCAAGGCGGGCGGGCTGCACTTCGCCGTCTTCACCGTGGCCCTGCACACCTTCACCTTCCTGCTGGCCCTGCTGGCCATGTGCGGGACTTACCTGAAGGTGCTGCAGGTGGCCAGGTTCCACTGCCGGCGCATCGACGTCATCACCATGCAGACCTTGCTGCTGCTGGTGGACATCCACCCCAGGTACGCCGCCTTTGACACCTCCTTTCATCCACCATCGGACTTTCAAAAGTTTAAAGACACTCCCAAAAAATCGATTGACGTCATTGTTATTTAATCCGATCATAAATTGATTCATGATTTTCAAAAATATAACAAAACTTTTGTTTAAGAGTATTTATTAAAAGACGCTCTTAGGCCATCTGAATGCATCAACTGCTGGCCTGGGGGCCAAATCCGGTCTGGAATGACCCCCAGATTTAAAAACCCTAAAGTGGTGTTGTCACCTTGTGCAAAAAGTAAACAAAAACAGAATACAATCATTTGCAAATCTTTTTTTAAATTATATTCAGTCTGCAAAAGACAAGATACTTAGGTTTTTAACAGTTTTTTTCTTTTGCAAATATTAGCTAATTTGCAACGTGTTTCCAAAAACTTCTGCAAAAGACAAGATACTTAGTTTTTTAACAGTTTTTTTCTTTTGCAAATATTAGCCAATTTGCAACGTGTTTCCAAAAAGTTCTGCAAAAGACAAGATACTTAGGTTTTTAACAGTTTTTTTCTTTTGCAAATATTAGCTAATTTGCAACGTGTTTCCAAAAAGTTCTGCAAAAGACAAGATACTTAGTTTTTTAACAGTTTTTTTCTTTTGCAAATATTAGCTAATTTGCAACGTGTTTGCAAAAAGCTGGCACAAGTGGCAAAAAAGACTGAGGAAGTTGAGGAATGCTCATCAAACACTTATGTGGAACATCCCACATGTGTGCAGGCTAATTGGGAACAGGTGGGTGACATGATTGGCTATAAAAGCAGCTTCCCAAAAAATGCTCAGTCATTCTCAAACAAGGACGGGGCCAAGGCTCGATTGGTACCGGGCCGCAGAATTATTTTTTTAATTAATTTATTTATTTTTTTGTCATTAAAAAAGGGAGGTTTTTTTGGGTTGCTGCACTAATTGTAAGTGTATCTTGTGTTTTTTTATGTTGATTTAATAAAAAAAAAAAAAAAAATTATAAATAAAAATTATAAAAAAATGATTCTGCAGCCTGGTACCAATCGAGCACGGTAGTTGGGGACCACTGCTGTAAAGCACTTTATTTTGTGGTCAACGTGTGCAAACTTTTATGAAAACGTGGACTTTTGTGGAGGCTGAGATCACTTATTCATGTTTACGTTTGCTTGATTGTACACACTTTTCTATTTACAAACTCTGTTCGGACCCACTTAAGTTTGTAAATCGAGTTTCCACCGTATATCCCAATCATTTTTTACTTAGGATGAAAATACATGCTTAAGTCGATGCTTGACTTGTAATTTCAAAGCAAGTTTGCCATCAATGTGTACGTAAAATCATGTAGTTATTGAATATGGAGGCAAAAGTGTAATAATGTAACGTGGAGTTTATGCATTAATAGTCATTTATATTCACTGCTCCACTAAACCCTCTTGAGGACAGCCATGATTGCTTTGTGGCCCTCAGTAAACACAAGTTCGACCCCCGCACTAGATGGAAGAAGGTACATAATTAACCCGTGTATCCACCTGTTGCCATTTATTATGCCGTTAATGCTGCATGTGTGGCAATGTTGTCAAGAAAAGTATCAGGAAGAAGCAAAGCATCGCTTTCTGAAGCCACTCCCCTTTGTCGTCTTTGATTAAAAGTGGGATTCATCTGATTTGACATCATGGATAACATCATTCTGGTTTTCAATGTAACAGAACGGTTTTGGACACTAGGAAAACATCCCGAGTTTTTGACACTTAGAGAAATATCACAAGTTTTTGACACTTATAAAAATCCCCGACTTTTGGAGGAAAACATTTCTGACCAAAAAATGTCCGACTTTTAGACACTTAGAAAAAGTCCAGACTTTTTGACTGTTACAAAAAATCCTGACATTTTGACGAAACAAAATTCGGACTTTTTGACACTTAGAAAAAATCCTGACCTTTTGACACTTAGAAAAAATCCCGAGTTTTTGACACAGAGAAATATCACAAGTTTTTGACACTTACAAAAATCCCCGACTTTCGGAGGAAAACATTTCTGACTTTTAGAAACTTAAAAAAAATCCAGACTTTTTGACATTTAGAAACAATATAGATTTTTTGACATTTAGAAAAAGTCCAGACTTTTTGACAGTTACAAAAAATCCTGACATTTTGACAAAACAATGTCCGACATTTTGACACTTAGAAACAATATAGATTTTTTGACATTTAGAAAAAATCCCGTGTTTTTGACACCAAGAGAAAAATCACAAGTTTTGGACACTTAAAAAAATCCCCGACTTTTGGAGGAAAAAATTTCTGACCAAAAAATGTCTGACTTTTAGACACTTGGAAAAAATCCAGACTTTTTGACATTTAGAAACAATATAGATTTTTTGACATTTAGAAAAAGTCCAGACTTTTTGACTGTTACAAAAAATCCTGACATTTTGACGAAACAAAATTCGGACTTTTTGACACTTAGAAACAATATAGATTTTTTGACATTTAGAAAAAGTCCCGACTTTTTGACTGTTACAAAAAATCCTGGCATTTTGACGAAACAAAATTCGGACTTTTTGACACTTAGAAAAAATCCTGACCTTTTGACTGAAAAATGTCCGACTTTTTGACACTTAGAAAAAATCCCGAGTTTTTGACACAGAGAAATATCACAAGTTTTTGACACTTACAAAAATCCCCGACTTTCGGAGGAAAACATTTCTGACTTTTTGAGACTTAGAAAAAAATCCAGACTTTTTGACAAAAAAATGTCCGACTTTTAGAAACTTAAAAAAAATCCAGACTTTTTGACATTTAGAAACAATATAGATTTTTTGACATTTAGAAAAAGTCCAGACTTTTTGACAGTTACAAAAAATCCTGACATTTTGACAAAACAAAATTCAGACTTTTTGACACTTAGAAAAAATCCCGAGATTTTGACACCTAGAGAAAATTCACAAGTTTTTGACACTTACAAAAAACCCCGACTTTTGGAGGAAAACATTTCTGACAAAAAAATGTCCGACTTTTAGACACTTAGAAAAAATCCAGACTTTTTGACATTTAGAAACCATATAGATTTTTTGACATTTAAAAAAAGTCCAGACTTTTTGACTGTTAGAAAAAATCCTGACATTTTGACGACAAAATTCCCACTTTTAGAAAAAATCCTGAATTTTTGACGAAAAAATGTACGACTCTTTGACACTCAGAAAAAAATCTGGATTTTTTGACCCAAAAATTTCCAACTTTTTAACACTTACAAAAAATCCCGACTTTTTGATGAAAAAAGGTTGCAACTTTTTGACACTTTGAAAAAAAGCCCCACTTTTTGACATTTAGAAAAAAATCCGGAATTTTTTTACGATAAAATCTCCGACTTTTTGACACTTGAAAAAATCCCCACTTTTTGACATTTAGAAAAAAATCCAGAATTTTTTACGAAAAAATCTCCGACTTTTTGACACTTAAAAAAATCCATACTTTTTGACATTTAGAAAAAATCCAGACTTTATGACACTTAGAAAAAATCCAGACTTTTTGACCCAAATTTCCGACTTTTTGACACTTAGAAAAAAATCCTGACTTTTTGACGAAAAAATTTCCCACTTTTTGACATTTAGAAAAAATCCAGATTTTTTTACACTTAGAAAAAATCCAGATTTTTTTTTGACATTTACAAAAAATCCCGAAACAATCCTGACATTTTAACAAAACAAAATTCCAACTTTTTGACACTTAAAAAAAAATCCCGATTTTTTTGACGAAAAAATTTTGCGAGTTTTTGCCACTTTGAAAAAATCCCCACTTTTTGACATATAGAACAAATCCAGACTTGTTGACATATAGAAACAATCCAGATCTTTTTGACATTTAGAAAAAGTCCCAAATTTTTGAAGAAAAAATGTCCAACTTTTTGACACTTGGAAAAAATCCTGACTTTTTGACACCTACAAAAAAATCCAGATTTTTTGACATTTAGAAAACATCCAGACTTTTGGACAGTTAAAAAAAAAAAAGATTTTTTTTGACATTTTGAAAAAAACCAGACATTTTGACACTTAGAAAAAAATCAGGATTTTATTTTTTGGACATTTACAATAAATCCAGAGAGTTTTTGACATTTAGAAAAAAATCCCGAATTTTTGCAAAAAAAGATTCCGACCTTTTGACACTTACAAATGTGTAGTGTGTGGACAGAAAAGGGCGAATGGACGCATTTTGTCTTAAAAGATCAAGTTAAGTAGAAGCTAAAGTGCATCCGCAGTCGACAATGTTTTAGCTACTTCAAAATCCCTAATCCTTATCTCCATGGCAACAAAAAAGTATGATTCTTACAGGTATCATTATCACTGGAGGACGAGGAATAGCTAAACATGCTTCACTACACACCCTAGGAGGATACAATAGCTCACCTACATCACAATGTAAACAAATGCCATGGGTGGATCTACACCTGATATCCACTGTAATGATACCAAGTACAAGAGCATAACTAGTCGATACTACATTGATATTTTTTAGCATCGCAAAATCTGTTTTAGTTTTTTTTTAATGGATATTATGTTTATAAAGTCAGTAAATACATCCCTGGACACATGAGGACTTTGAATATGACCAATGTATGATCCTGAAACTACTTGGTATCGGATTGATACCTAAATGTGTGGTATCATCCAAAACTAATGTCAAGTATCAAAGAAGAGAAGAATAAGTCGTTATTACATTTTAACAGAAGTGTAGATAGAACATGTTAAAACAGAAAATAAGCAGATATTAACAGTAAATGAATAAGTTGATTAATAATAATTTTTTTACAGTTTGTCCCTCATAATGTGTAGAAAATAATAGGTGTATAAATGACACAATATGTTACTGCAGACTAATTAGGAGTCTTTGTTTGTTTACTTCCTACTAAAAGACAAGTTGTCTAGTATGTTCAACATTTTATTTACGCACTAAATGCCAATAATAAACATATGTTTCATCCACACTAAGATTTTTCTTGTTTAAATAAAGACAATAAAGTCATTTTTTGTGGCTCCCTTATTTAGAGAAGTACCGAAAAGTATCGAAATACATTTTGGTACCGGTACTGATATATTGATATGGAGACAACCCAAGAAAGTGGCCATGTGGCTAAATCCTACATTTCCCAGCATTCCTTGCTCCATGCTCCGACTGCAGGCTTGATGATGTTTTGTTTGGCAGCGTGCGGCAAAAGTGTTTGGAGGAACAGAAGCGAAGGAGACAGCGGGCCGGCAACAAGATCAGCACCTTCATCGGCACCTTCGTGGTGTGTTTCACCCCCTACGTCGTCACCAGGTGAGCACGCCTCCTCCTCCCCGTTTGCTGCTACGGAACGTTGTTTGCCAAGAAAACATTGGACACACCTTTCTACAGCATGAACACACTTATTGCTAGGATGATCATCACACTATGGCACAGTTTACACTCCACACCAAATCCACACTTTTTGACACTGAAAAAATTCAGACTTTTTGACAAAAAATTTTTTGAATTTTTGACTCTTGGAAAAATCCTAACTTTTTGACACTTTGGAAAAAATCCCGACTTTTTGACGAAAAAATGTCAGACTTTTTGACACTTGAAAAAAATCCCAATTTTTGGACACTTACAAAAAATCCAGAGTTTTTGACATGTAGAAAAAAAAATCACGTTTTTGACACTTACAAAAAATCCTGACTATTTAACGAAAAAATTTCAAGACTTTTTGACACGTAGAAAAAAATCCAGAGTTTTTGACACTTAGAAAAAGACTTGTTGACACTTAAAGAAAATCCGGATTTTTTTGACATTTCGAAAAAATCTAAAATTTTTGACGAAAAAATTTCCGACTTTTTGACACTTAGAAAAAATCCCGACTTTTTGACACTTTGGAAAAAATCCCGACTTTTTGACGAAAAAATTTCAGACTTTTTGACACTTGAAAAAAATCCCAATTTTTGGACACTTACAAAAAATCCAGAGTTTTTGACATGTAGAAAAAAAAAATCACGTTTTTGACACTTACAAAAAATCCTGACTATTTAACGAAAACATTTCAAGACTTTTTGACACGTAGAAAAAAATCCAGAGTTTTTGACACTTAGAAAAAGACTTGTTGACACTTAAAGAAAATCCGGATTTTTTTGACATTTCGAAAAAATCTAAAATTTTTGACGAAAAAATTTCTGACACTTAGAAAAAATCCCAACTTTTTGACACTTTGAAAAAAATCCAGAATTTTTGGACATTTAGAAAATATCCAGATTTTTGGACCGTTAGAAAAAAAATCATAATTTTTTGACATTTTGAAAAAAATCCAGACTTTTTGACACTTGGAAAAAAATCCAGACTTTTTGACCAAAAAATGTTCGACTTTTTGACACAAACATTTCTGACTTTTTGACTTTTAGAAAAAATCCAGACTTTTTGACGCTTAGAAAAAAATCCTGATTTTTTTGGACATTTAGAAAAAAATCCAAAGTTTTTGACAATTATAAAAAAATCCTGCCATTTTGACGAAAAAAAGTGCAACTTTTTCACACTTACAAAAAATCTCGACTTTTTGACGAAAACATTTTGAAACTTTTGGACTCTTTGAAAAAAATCCCCACTTTTTGACATGTACAAAAATTCCAGACTTGATGACACTTAAAGAAAATCCAGATTTTTTGACCAAAAAATGTTCGACTTTTTGACACAAACATTTCTGACTTTTTGACTTTTAGAAAACATCTAGACTTTTTGACATTTAGAAAAAAATCCCAATTTTTTGGGACATTTAGAAAAAAAATCCAAAGTTTTTGACACTTATAAAAAAATCCTGCCATTTTGACGAAAAAAAGTGCAACTTTTTCACACTTACAAAAAATCTAAAATTTTTGACGAAAACATTTCCGACTTTTTGACACTTAGAAAAAATCCCGACTTTTTGACACTTTGAAAAAAATCCAGAATTTTTGGACATTTAGAAAAAATCCAGATTTTTGGACCGTTAGAAAAAATCCAGATTTTTTGACACTTAGAAAAAAATCCAGACTTTATGACACTTGGGAAAAAAATCCAGACTTTTTGACACTTAGAAAAAATCCCGACTTTTTGACACTTAGAAAAAAAAATCCAGATTTTTTGACATGTAGGAAAAAAAATCACATTTTTGACACTTACAAAAAATCCTGACTATTTAACGAAAAAATTTCAAGACTTTTTGACACGTAGAAAAAAATCCCGAGTTACAGACTTTTTGACCCAAAAATGTTCGACTTTTTGACACAAACATTTCTGACGTTTTGACTTTTAGAAAAAATCCAGACTTTTTGACACTTAGAAAAAAATCCCAATTTTTTTGGACATTTAGAAAAAAATCCAAAGTTTTTGACACTTATAAAAAAATCCTGCCATTTTGACGAAAAAAAGTGCAATTTTTTCACACTTACAAAAAATCTCGACATTTTGACGAAAATTTTTTGCAACTTTTGGACTCTCTGAAAAAAATCCCAATTTTTGGACATTTACAAAAATTCCAAACTTGTTGACACTTAAAGAAAATCCAGATTTTTTTGACATTTCGAAAAAATCAAAAAATTTTGACGAAAAAATTTCCGACTTTTTGACACTTAGAAAAAATCCCGACTTTTTGACACTTTGAAAAAAATACAGAATTTTTGGACATTTAGAAAAAATCCTGTTTTTTGGACCGTTGGAAAAAATCCTGATTTTTTGACACTTAGAAAAAAATCCACTTTATGACACTTAGAAAAAAATCCAGATTTTTTGACATTTAGAAAAAATCCAGATTTTTTGGGACATTTAGAAAAAAATCCAGATTTTTGGATCGTTAGAAAAAATCCAGATTTTTTGACACTTAGAAAAAAATCCAGACTTTATGACACTTGGAAAAAAATCCAGACTTTTTGGACGTTTAGAAAAAATCCGATTTTTGGACCGTTAAAAAAAATCCAGATTTTTTGACACTTGGAAAAAAATCCCGACTTTATGACACAATAGACAAAAATCCCGACTTTTTGACACTTACAAAAAAATCCCGACTTTTTCACGAAAAATCTTGCGACTTTTTGGCACTTTGAAAAAATCCCCACTTTTTGACATTTAGAAACAATCCAGACTTGTTGACACTTAGAAAACAATCCATTTTTTTACATTTAGAGAAAATCCCGAATTTTTGACGACATTTTTTTCGACTTTTTGACAATTACAAAAAATCCCTAGTTTTTGACACTTTGAAAAAAATCCAGACTTATTGACGAAAAAATGTCCCACTTTTTGACATTTAGAAAAAATCCTGATTTTTTGACAAAAATGCGAGCCATTACCTCCCTGCTTGGCACTCACCATTAAGGGTTGGAATTGGGGGTTAAATCACTGAAGAATTATTCCCGAGTGCGGTCACTGCTGCTGCTCACTGCTCCCCTCGCCTCCCAGGGGGTGATCAAGGGTGATGAGTCAAAATGCAGGGAATAATTTTGCCACACTTAGTGTGTGTGTGACAATCATTGCTACTTTAACTTTACTGTCTGATTCCAATCAATAAAAAATGTTCAAAGTGTCAAAAAGTCTGGATTTTTTTCCAAGTGTCAAAAAGTCTAAATTTTTTTGGGTCAAAATATGTGGATTTTTTTCTAAGCGTCATTAGGGTTAGGGTTGGATTTTGTACTTAGACAACAAAGGAGAGAAAGGCAGGGATTGTTTCTAAGTACAAAAACGAGAACGGCTAAACTTGACCCTCTTTCAGTTTTGTACTTAGAGAAAATTCCAGTCAAATCCCAGCCTTTTGGAATGGGATTTCTTTTTTTTTTTTTTGCCGGTATCTTTTCCAAGTACAAAAACGAGAGCGGCTAAACTTCCCACCCACTTTTCCCTCTTTCGATTTAGTCCAACCCTAAATTTCCGCCTGTAGTCCCCCAGGCGTACGTAAAATCCCACGAGAATCACGAAGAAACCCAAAGAAAGGTGAGGGGTCACCATGGCAGACTCATTAACATTCAGCTACAATAATTAAGTAGTTGCTAGATTGGATTCAGAAAGAATATCGCAGTGGTTGTGGTTGGATGCTAGTTCGTCGTACAATAACTGATGCAATGCAGAAACTTCACTACTTAAAGACCTTCTTGTACGATTAAAATGACGTACATTTGACTCGGAAACTATTTTAAATGTTTTAAGTCCAGTATTACTTGTCGGTATTGAAATCCTTCATCACATTTAAGTTTTGACCTCCCACTATTTCACAAAAACATACAATTACATACGGTTAATGTTGAAGAGTGTTTTTCATAGCTACCATTGTTTTCTGTTTGAGTCATTCCACACTACAAAGTATTAAAATGATGTCTGGTTCATGTTGATATCATATCAGATCAGTAATAGCATTGCCTCCAATATCGGTCTTTGGTTAAAAGCCACTTTTTAGGAAGGTTACCAGCCACTACGACGCCAACATTTATGTGAACGGATTCAACAATGTCATTCATAGTGATTCTCAAACTGTAGTCTCAGAGAGTTTCGGTTTCGGTTTCAGGCAATCTCCTCCGTGATTGGTCAAAAGGCTACAGGGGCACCATGACTGCTGCCAACTTTGAGCAAATAATAACAGAAGAAATGAACGAATTAAAGAGACGGTTTGACAAAAACAGACTATCTCTGAATCGCAATCAAACCAAAATGATGATATTTGGTAATAGCAAAAGGTAAAGTCCGACACAAATACAAATAGACGGACATTGAAAGAGTAAAATAAACCACATTTTAGGTGTAATAATAGATGTATTAATTATGTAATGTAATAATGAATAATTGTTTATGTAATATTAGAAAATGAAGTTAAAAGCAAGTGTCATGCGTTGATAAGAGATGGTTGTGGAAGACCCAGGAGGTTGTTGTGATTCTTAGGGTTAGGGTTAGGTTAAACCTACCCTAACCCTAACCCACAGGATTCAAAGCGTAGGAAAAAGATAGCAGCTTTATAGTTTGGAATTTATGGTAGTTTAATGCAAATTTCCGATTCCACAACATTGGGATTCTTGTGAAAACAAGCTAGGTTTATGGGTTAGGGTCAGGTGTAACCCTACCTTAACCCTAACCCCAACCCTAACCTGTTTTCGCAAGAATCTCAACGTTTTGGAATCGGAATTTGCATTAAAAATCCAGATTTTTTTTGACATTTAGAAAACATCCTGACTTTTTGACGCTAAAAAAATCCCGACTTTTTGGCGAAAAAATTTCAGACTTTTTGACACTTAGAAAAAATCCAGAGTTTTTGACTTGTAGAAAAAAAATCACGTTTTTGACATTTACAAAAAATCCTGACTTTTTGACGAAAAAATTACAGGCTTTTTGACACGTAGAAAAAAATCCCGAGTTTTTGACACCTAGAAAAAAAAATCAGTTTTTTTTGACATTTTGAAAAAATCCAGACTTTTTGACACTTGGAAAAAAATCCAGACTTTTCGACCAAATATTTTTCGACTTTTTGACACTTAGAAAAAATCCCGAATTTTTGACATTTAGAAACCATACAGATTTGTGGGACATTTAGAAAAAATCCAGATCCCGATTTTTTTGGACATTTAGAGAAAATCCAGAGTTTTTGACACATACAAAACATCCTGCCATTTTGACAAATAAAATTCCGACTTTTTGACACTTAAAAAAAAAATCTCAACTTTTTGATGAAAAATGTTTGCAACTTTTGGACACTGTGAAAAAATTCCTACTTTTTGACATTTAGAAACGATCCAGAGTGTTGATACTGTTGTTGATACTTAGAAACAGATCCAGAGTTTTTTAGATATGGAAAAAATCCCAAATTTTTGACGAAATCATTTCCAACTTTTTGACACTTACAGAAAATCCCGACTTTTTGACGAAAAAATGTCAGACTTTTTGATACTTAGAAAAAATCCAGAGTTTTTGACATGTAGAAAAAAAATTATGTTTTTGACATTTACAAAAAATCCTGACTTTTTGATGAAAAAATTACAGGCTTTTTGACACGTCGGGAAAAAAATTCAGTTTTTTTTGACATTTTGAAACAATCCAGACTTTTTGACACTTGGAAAAAAAATCCAGACTTTTTGACCAAAAATTTTTCGACTTTTTGACACTTAGAAAAAATCCCGAATTTTTGACACTTAGAAACCATACAGATTTTTGGGACATTTAGAAAAAAATCCAGATCCCGATTTTTTGGGACATTTAGAAAAAATCCAGAGTTTTTGACACATACAAAAAATCCTGCCATTTTGACAAATACAATTCCGACTTTTTGACACTTAGAAAAAAAATTTAAACTTTTTGATGAAAAAATTTTGCAATTTTTGGACACTTTGAAAAAATTCCTACTTTTTGACATTTATAAACACTCCAGAGTGTTGATACTGTTGTTGATACTTAGAAACAAATCCAGAGTTTTTTACATATGGAAAAAAATCCCGAATTTTTGACGAAATCATTTCCAACTTTTTGACACTTACAGAAAATCCCGACTTTTTGACGAAAAAATTTCAGACTTTTTGACACTTAGAAAAAATCCAGAGTTTTTGACATGTAGAAAAAAAATCACGTTTTTGACATTTACAAAAAATCCTGACTTTTTGACAAAAAAATTACAGGCTTTTTGACACGTAGAAAAAATCCCGAGTTTTTGACACCTAGAAAAAAAATTCAGGTTTTTTTTGACATTTTGAAACATACCAGACTTTTTGACACTAGGAAAAAAATCCAGACTTTTTGACCAGAAATGTTTCGACTTTTTGACACTTAGAAAAAATCCCGAATTTTTGACACTTAGAAACCATACAGATTTTTGGGACATTTAGAAAAAATCCAGATCCCGATTTTTTGGGACATTTAGAAAAAATCCAGAGTTTTTGACACATACAAAAAATCTTGCCATTTTGACAAATAAAATTCCGACTTTTTGACACTTAGAAAAAAAATCTCAACTTTTTGATGAAAAAATTTTGCAACTTTTGGACACTTTGAAAAAATTCCTACTATTTGACATTTAGAAACGATCCAGAGTGTTGAGACATTTAGAAAAAATCCAGATCCCGATTTTTTGGGACATTTAGAAAAAATCCAGAGTTTTTGACATACAAAAAATCCTGCCATTTTGACAAATAAAATTCCGACTTTTTGACACTTAGAAAAAAAATCTGAGCTTTTTGATGAAAAAATTTTGCAACTTTTGGACACTTTGAAAAAATTCCTACTTTTTGACATTTAGAAACGATCCAGAGTGTTGATACTGTTGTTGATACTTAGAAACAAATCCAGAGTTTTTTACATATGGAAAAAATCCCGAATTTTTGACGAAATCATTTCCAACTTTTTGACACTTACAGAAAATCCCGACTTTTTTACGAAAAAATTTCAGACTTTTTGAAACTTAGAAAAAATCCAGAGTTTTTGACATGTAGAAAAAAAATCACGTTTTTGACATTTACAAAAAATCCTGACTTTTTGACGAAAAAATTACAGGCTTTTAGACACGTAGAAAAAATCCCGAGTTTTTGTCACCTAGAAAAAGAAAGTCAGGTTTTTTTTGACATTTTGAAACAATCCAGACTTTTTGACACTTGGAAAAAAATCCAGACTTTTTGACCAAAAATGTTTCGACTTTTTGACACTTAGAAAAAATCCCGAATTTTTGACACTTAGAAACCATACAGATTTTTGGGACATTTAGAAAAAATCCAGATCCCGATTTTTTGGGACATTTAGAAAAAAATCCAGAGTTTTTGACACATACAAAAAATCCTGCCATTTTGACAAATAAAATTCCGACTTTTTGACACTTAGAAAAAAAAATCTCAACTTTTTGATGAAAACATTTTGCAAATTTTGGACACTTTGAAAAAATTCCTACTTTTTGACATTTAGAAACGATCTAGTGTTGATACTGTTGTTGATACTTAAAAACAAATCCAGAGTTTTTTACGTATGGAAAAAATCCCGAATTTTTGACGAAATCATTTCCAACTTTTTGACACTTACAAAAAAATCCCGACTTTTTGAGACTTAGAAAAAATCCAGAGTTTTTGACATGTAGAAAAAAAATCACGTTTTTGACATTTACAAAAAATCCTGACTTTTTGACGAAAAAATTGCAGGCTTTTTGACACATAGAAAAAAATCCCGAGTTTTTGACACCTACAAAAAAAAATTCAGTTTTTTTTGACATTTTGAAACAATCCAGACTTTTTGACACTTGGAAAAAAATCCTAACTTTTTGACCCAAAATTTTTCGACTTTTTGACACTTAGAAAAAATCCCTAAATTTTGACGCTTAGAAACCATACAGATTTTTGGGACATTTAGAAAAAATCCAGATCCTGATTTTTGGGGACATTTAGAAAAAATCCAGAGTTTTTGACACATACAAAAAATCCTTCCATTTTGACAAATAGAATTCCGACTTTTTGACACATAGAAAAAAAATCTCAACTTTTTGATGAAAAAATTTTGCAACTTTTGGACACTTTGAAAAAATTCCTACTTTTTGACATTTAGAAACGATATCCAGAGTGTTGATACTGTTGTTGATACTTAGAAACAAATCCAGAGTTTTTTACATATGGAAAAAATCCAGAATTTTTGACGAAATAATTTCCAACTTTTTGACACTTACAGAAAATCCCAAATTTTTGACACTGAGGAAAATATCCAGATTTTTTTGACATTTAGAAAATAATCCTGATTTTTTTGACATTTAGAAAAAAATCCCGACTTTTGGACCGTTAGAAAAAAATCCAGATTTTTTTGACAAAAAAATGTCCGACTTTTAGACACTTAGAAAAAATCCAGACTTTTTGACACTTAGAAAAAATCCTGACATTTTGACGAAACAAAATTCGGACTTTTTGACACCTAGAAAAAAATCCCGACTTTTTGCTGAAAATTATTTTGCGACATTTCAACACTTTCAAAGAATCCCCACTTTTTGACATTTAGAAAAAATCCTGAATTTTTGACGAAAAAATTTCCGACTTTTTGACACTTGGAAAAAAATCTTGATTTTTTTGACCAACATTTTTTTCCAACTTTTTGACACTTATAAAAAATCCCGACTTTTTGATGAAAAAATTTTGCAACTTTTTGACACTTTGAAAAAATCCCCACTTTTTGAAATTGAGAAAAAATCCTGAATTTTTGACGAAATCATTTCCAACTTTTTGACACTTACAGAAAATCCCAAATTTTTGACACTGAGGAAAAAATCCAGATTTTTTTGACATTTAGAAAAAAATCCAGATTTTTTGACATTTAGAAAAAAATCCCGATTTTTGGACCGTTAGAAAAAAATCCAGATTTTTTGACACTTAGAATCCCAACCCCAACCCCAACCCCAACCCTAACCCATAACCCCAACCCAAACCCAACACCAACCCTATCCTTAACCCTAACCCTAACCATCTAACCCATAACCCTAACCCCTACCCCAACCCTAACCCCAGATTAGATTTGAAGCACTTTGGTGTGTTTGGACCGGCAAAAAACCTCTCATCTGTGTGACTCGAGGGCAAACATTTAAGTGTAAACGGGGCCATAGGGGATCACTTTCTGGATTCTACTGCAGTTGAGACTGGGTCAACGCTGCCCCTGCTGGTGTAAATCCAGTAACTGCACACTATTTGTTTCCTCACACAATCGATGACGATCCATCTGGCCATTAGAAGGACTTATTTACTCGGACTCAGAGGGGGGCAGAGTGGGGATCTCTCTCTTAGTCTGTGGTCAGAATGTGGACATTGGCAATCAGAATTCACTCTTGCAGCTCATCGATTCCGTCAACACTCCTAATCTCCGGCAAGTGTCGGGAGGAGAAGGATGCGGCGCGATCTAATGAGCTTGTGATGCTATCAGCGGCGGTCATTAGCATTTTGCCCGTTGCGTGGGCGCCGGCGACCTGTCACAAGGCGTTAGATGGGTGGGATGGAAATAGGAGGTGTGTAATTAAGGGCAGATTAGCCACAAAACAATGCTTCTGCTTGTTACTTTCACTTGAACACAATCGGACGCATTAGGACACCAGTGGGCTTGACATTTGCAGACACTCGGATGACATTTCCGAGAAATCGCTGCCAGGGGGGGGAGGCTCGTTTGCGTCTTCCACTCCAATTAAACCTGATCTTACAACTCACTGCTTCTGCCCCCGTCCTTGACTTTTCCGTCTCTGCTTTGTTCGAGGTAGAATCGTGGAGCTCTTCTCCCCGGAGCCCATCAACCCTCACTGGGGGGTACTGTCCAAATGTTTGGTCTACGGCAAAGCCGCCAGCGACCCTTTCGTCTACTCGCTGCTGCGGCATCAGTACAAGAAGACCTGCAGTCTCCTGGCCCATAAAGTTCTCCGCAGGAGTCAGCGGGACTCGTTCTCTCCCGGAGCGGAGGGGAACGGCGGGAGAAATGACGTCCGGCAGTCCGTCGACGCTGCAGAGGGTTTCCAAGCATCCGGCAACAAACCATCTCTTGTCCAGTGAGCCAGAAGACGATGATTGTGAGTGTCTTGGTCTTTGAGTTAAGGCATGATAACTCCCGATGTTCCTCATCCACTGTCTGCTCGGATCGGCACAGTTCCGTGGACTTTACTTCTAGTACCTGGTTAGTCAACGTTCCAGGAATTGATTACACAACCCTCTGCTGGTGGAGCAGTGGAGACACCACAGTCACAACTTGGCTGTACCACCCCTGTTTTCTACCCCGGTAAATGTGGTCTCCTTACAGAGAAAGAACCAAACACCGGCACAGGGTTTGCAGTGGAGATGGACTAAGAATCCTCTGGTCCTTGTCCCTGGTCATGTCTTGTTGCTAGGCAGAGTTCGCAGGGCTCGAGCATAAGTCAGTCCCTCTAAGATTCACGCAGATTCAGCCACAAATTGGAGCTTTGTCAAATGCCGGCAAGGTTCCGGCTTTATTTGGTTAATCAGCGTTATTTTCGGCAGTTACATTTGTCTCGGAGCAGCACATTAAAAGCGAGAACGGCAACGTGTACTGTAACCACGTAGCAACTACTTCTTGCTCTAACGGCTCAGACCTACTTCCTGTTTCTGTCCACAGCTCTAAGCCTTCTAGGTAGTGTAGTGTAATGCGAAAAGTTTGGACACACCTTCTCATTCAATGGGTTTTCTTTCTTTTCATGACTATTTCCATTGTAGATAGTCACCTCAAAACTATGGATGAACACATGTTGAGTTATGTACTTAACAAAAAACGGCGAAACAACTGAAAACATGTTTTATATTCTATTTTCTTCCAAATATCAATCAATCAATCAATGTTTATTTATATAGCCCCAAATCACAAATGTCTCAAAGGACTGCACAAATCATTACGACTACAAAATCCTCGGAAGAACCCACAAAAGGGCAAGGAAAACTCACACCCAGTGGGCATAGAGAATTCACATCCAGTGGGACGCCAGTGACAATGCTGACTATGAGAAACCTTGGAGAGGACCTCAGATGTGGGCAACCCCCCCTCTCTAGGGGACCGAAAGCAATGGATGTCGAGCGGGTCTAACATGATACTGTGAAAGTTCAATCCATAGTGGCTCCAACACAGCCGCGAGAGTTCAGTTCAAGCGGATCCAAGACAGCAGCGAGAGTCCCGTCCACAGGAAACCATCTCAAGCGGATCAGCAGCGTAGAGATGTCCCCAACCGATACAGGCGAGCGGTCCATCCTGGGTCCCGACGAGCGGTCCATCCTGGGTCTCGACTCTGGACAGCCAGTACTTCATCCATGGTCATTGGACCGGACCCCCTCCACAAGGGAGGGGGGGACATAGGAGAAAAAAGAAAAGAAGCGGCAGATCAACTGGTCTAAAAAGGAGGTCTATTTAAAGGCTAGAGTATACAGATGAGTTTTAAGGTGAGACTTAAATGCTTCTACTGAGGTAGCATCTCGAACTGTTACCGGGAGGGCATTCCAGAGTAAATAGCCACCTCTGATTACTTTTTCCGCACACTCTTGGCATTCTCTCCATGAGCTTCAAGAGGTAGTCACCTGAAATGGTTTTCACTTCACAGGTGTGTTTGAAGCTCATGGAGAAGAATGCCAAGAGTGGGCAAAGCAGTAATCCGAGCAAAGGGTGGCTATTTTGAAGAAACTAGAATGTAAAACATGTTTTCAGTTATTTCATCTTTTTTTTTTTTGTTAATGGGGAACATTATCACAATTTCAAAAGGGTTAAAAACGATAAAAACCAGTTCCCATTGGCTTGTTGTATTTTTTGAAGTTTTTTTCAAAATTTTACCGGTCTCGGAATATCCCTAAATAAAGCTTTAAAGTGCCTTATTTTCGGCTCTCCGTGAAGACACTGTCCATTTCCCTGTGACGTCACACAGTGCTGCCAATGTAAACAAACAACGGCGAATAGCACAGCAAGATATAGCGACATTAGCTCGGATTCAAACTCGGATTTCAGCGACTTAAGCGATTCAACAGATTACGCATGTATTGAAACAGATGGTTGGAGTATGAAAATATTGAAGAAACTGAAGCTATTGACGCTATTCATAGCCATAGCATGGCCGAATAGCTGCGTTAGCATTGCCGGTAAAATGTGCGGACCAAACGATCAGGACTTTCGCATCTTTTGACACTGGAGCAACTTAAATCCGTCGATTGGTAAGTGTTTTTTTCGCATTAAATGTGGGTGGAAGGAAACGTAATATAGTTGCAAATGCATCTGCAGGTTATCCATACATCTCTGTGCCATGTCTGCTTTAGCACCGCCGGTAAATAGCATGTTAGCATCGATTAACTGGCAGTCAACATCAACAAAACTCACCTTTGTGATTTCGTTGACTATCGTTGCAAATGCATCTACAGGTTATCCATACATCTCTGTGCCATGTCTGCCTTAGCATCGCCGGGAAAATGTGGAGACACTCTGGTACATTCAATGGGGGTCTGGCGGCAGATTTCTTGCCAGTGGTGCAACTTGAATCCCTCCCTGTTAGTGTTGTTACACCCTCCGACAACACACCGACGAGGCATGATGTCTCCAAGGTTCCAAAAAATAGTCCAAAAAACGGAAAATTACTGAGCTGTGACCCGGTGTTTGTAATGTGTTGAAAATTCTGATGTCATCGCCTCCAGCTCCATAAACAGAAAGGCGTTTAATTCGCCAAAATTCACCCATTTCGAGTTCGGAAATCGGTTAAAAAAATAGATGGGTCTTTTTTCTGCAACATCAAGGTATATATTGACGCTTACATAGGTCTGCTGATAATGTTCCCCTTTAAGTACATAACTCTACATGTGTTCATTCATAGTTTTGATGTGACTATCTACAATGTAAATAGTCATGAAAATAAATAAAACACATTGAATGAAAATGTGTGTATAAACCTTTGGCCTTTACTGTAATGTACTGGACAGTGTAGCATATAAACATTTACTTCCTAGTTTACGTATATATGCATATATATATATATATATATATATATACATATATATATATATATATATGTACTTATATGTACTTATCCAGGGTAAGTAATTGAAGAACCCATAGCAAAGAGGCAGGCAGCATTTACCTGACAGAGATGTTGAAGTGTGATGATAATCTCTCAAACAGAAACTGATCATTCACAAACGCTCTTCCTGTCCCCGTTTGAATGTGTCGAAACATAAATGAATGTTTAAGATGGACAAAAAAATACAAACGTGTGTGTGCAACTCGTGGATTACAGATCTGCCAGCCGACAATAGGGCAGCCCTTGATGGTGTTTATTTTTATAGTTATAATTATTTTATTTTACAGTATTAGCTGTTATCATCCTGTGTCTCCTTTTAAGTCTGTGGTATAAAACGGGTAAAACATCAATACGGTATTGGTTTCCACATTTTTTATGTGAAATCCTGTGCTTTTTGAGGTTAAGCTTACAAGGAACACTTCACACAATCATAGCAAATTCATAACAGTTGCTTGGATGTTGTTGACAAAAATAAGCCCCTAAGCTCGGAAAGTATACCGCGTACGGGCTCCAAGTTGGGTCAGTTAAGATTCTGAACTAATGACACTGCTATCGGTATTTTGTTATCCAGGTGACCGCCATAATTATGAAACGCCGTCACGTTAAGTTCGGGGGCCGCCACTACGCACGGGTAGATGATAATGATATTGGAGTCATCACAAATAAGGAAGCAACACCACACGGAAGTTTGCAACACAACACGCACGCCAGCAAGAGTTACCGTATTTTCCGCGCTAAAAGCCGCCCCGTATTATAAGCCGCACCTTTAATGAATGGCATATTTTAAAACTTTGTTAACCTATAAGCCGCACCGGGTCATAAGCCGCGCCTACGCTGCGCTAAAGGGAATGTCAAAAAAACAGTCAGATAGGTCAGTCAAACTTTAATAATACAAACCAGTGTGCAAATGTGCAAATGTGCAATCACAACAATAGTAACACTCAAAATATTAAAGCTGCAAGCAGCGTTGGTCGGGTCCGCCTTTGGCTGCTGCCGCCGTGTCCCGAGTCCCGAGTCCCGATCTTAGTCAGACCTACATAGAAGTTTTTGTTTCATCACTCTACGCCATTCCTAACAGAATTTACAAGCAGTTTTGTCAGTTTTTTTCCTAGGGGGAGCTAGAGCACAATTTTCATTTTTGGGGTTTGTTTTTTTATTGGATGGCAATTTTCACCAGTCCTTATGTGTGTGTGTAAAATTTGGTGAGTTTTGAAGCATGTTAAGGGGGTCAAATTACAGATTGGCGTTTCTGGATGTTGTTGATAAAACTTGCACTTTGAAGCATGTTAAGGGGGTCAAATTAGGGTGCGAAGGTGCGAGGGCGCTTTGGGCTGCTGCCCCCGAGCCCCACGGCAGAGTAAGCCTTGGTGCCACTATTTAATGCATTGTGAAAGTAATGCAGTTGTTGTATTGAAGTGAAAATATCAAGCTTCCTGTTGATTTTTGCCAAAGTATGTTAATTATTCAAATGTAGGTCTAAGTCAGACCTACATAGTGGTTTTTGTTTCATGTCTCTCTGACATTCCTACCGGAAGTTACAAGCAGTTTTGTCAGTGTTTCTTCCTAGGAGCAGTTTGTCTGTGTTGTATTCCTAGGGGGCGCTAGAGCACAATTTTGAGTTTTGGGGTTTGGTTTTTTTATTAGCTCGCAATTGTTGCCAGTCCTGATGTGTGTGCCAAGTTTGGTGAGTTTTGAAGCATTTTAAGGGGGTCAAATTACGGCTCAAAGAGGCAAAAATGACATTTTTTAGGAAACTTTGCACAGGGGTTCTTTGAAGGCGCGTAAAATCAAAACCGGAGAACTTATCAAAACTTTGTTCGACCACTTTTTTTAAAAAGGGTTCAATATCTCTCCTGTGCGAGTTTGAAGCCGAAACGACAAATGCACTGGGAGGAGTTTTGATTTTAAAAAGGTGACGGGTTTTCACAAAACTTTTATTTTGAAGGGGCAATTTTTAACTTCCTGTTGATTTTTGCCGAAGGATGTCGATTATCAAAATGTAGGTCTAAGTGAGACCTACATAGAAGTTTTTGTTTCATGTCTTTCCGACATTCCTACCGGAAGTTACAAGCAGTTTTGTCTGTGTTTTCTTCCTAGAAGCAGTTTTTTCTGTGTTTTATTCAAAACATTTTCTAGAGTGCAATTTTGAGTTTTATAATTTTTTTTTCATTAGATCGCAATTTCTGCCAGTCCTGATGTGTCTGCCAAGTTTGGTGAGTTTTGAAGCATTTTAAGGAGGTCAAATTACAGCTCAAAGAGGCAAAAATGGCATTTTTTGCAAAAATTTTGCTTTGAGAGGGTTTTGCAAAATTTCTGTTGATTTTAGGTATAGGAGTTTCTAATGGGGAATCTAGGTCTTAGTCAGTTCTACATAGAGGATTTTGTTTCATGTCTCTACGACATTCCTAACGGAAGTTACAAGCAGTTCATTTTTGGTCTTTTCCTAGGGGGCGCTAGAGCGCAATTTTGATTTTTGGGGTTTGGCTCCCTAATATGTTGGGAAGAAATTCCTGACCGACGTGTGTGTCAAATTTGGTGAGTTTTGAAGCATGGTCAGGGGGTCAAAATACAGCGCATAGGCGAGTATGTGTGCGGAAGAAAGAAAGAATAATAAAACGTTACAGATTCAATAGGGTCCTTGCCTATGGCAAAGGACTCCTGTGGAGTCCTTTGCCATAGGTAGGGCGGACCCTAATAAAGAAAGAATAAAACGCACGAGAAACAATAGGGTCCCTGCCTATGGCAAAGGACTCCTGTGGAGTCCTTTGCCATAGGTAGGGCGGACCCTAATAAAGAAAGAATAAAACGCACGAGAAACAATAGGGTCCTTGCCTATGGCAAAGGACTCCTGTGGAGTCCTTTGCCATAGGTAGGGCGGACCCTAATAAAGAAAGAATAAAACGCACGAGAAACAATAGGGTCCTTGCCTATGGCAAAGGACTCCTGTGGAGTCCTTTGCCATAGGTAGGGCGGACCCTAATAAAGAAAGAATAAAACGCACGAGAAACAATAGGGTCCTTGCCTATGGCAAAGGACTCCTGTGGAGTCCTTTGCCATAGGTAGGGCGGACCCTAATAAAGAAAGAATAAAACGCACGAGAAACAATAGGGTCCTTGCCTATGGCAAAGGACTCCTGTGGAGTCCTTTGCCATAGGTAGGGCGGACCCTAATAAAGAAAGAATAAAACGCACGAGAAACAATAGGGTCCTTGCCTATGGCAAAGGACTCCTGTGGAGTCCTTTGCCATAGGTAGGGCGGACCCTAATAAAGAAAGAATAAAACGCACGAGAAACAATAGGGTCCCTGCCTATGGCAAAGGACTCCACAGGACTCCACAGGAGTCCTTTGCCATAGGTAGGGCGGACCCTAATAAAGAAAGAATAAAACGCACGAGAAACAATAGGGTCCTTGCCTATGGCAAAGGACTCCACAGGACTCCACAGGAGTCCTTTGCCATAGGTAGGGCGGACCCTAATAAAGAAAGAATAAAACGCACGAGAAACAATAGGGTCCTTGCCTATGGCAAAGGACTCCACAGTAGGGCGGACCCTAATAAAGAAAGAATAAAACGCACGAGAAACAATAGGGTCCTTGCCTATGGCAAAGGACTCCTGTGGAGTCCTTTGCCATAGGTAGGACGGACCCTAATAAAGAAAGAATAAAACGCACGAGAAACAATAGGGTCCTTGCCTATGGCAAAGGACTCCTGTGGAGTCCTTTGCCATAGGTAGGGCGGACCCTAATAAAGAAAGAATAAAACGCACGAGAAACAATAGGGTCCTTGCCTATGGCAAAGGACCCTATTTGCCTATGGCAAAGGACTCCTGTGGAGTCCTTTGCCATAGGTAGGGCGGACCCTAATAAAGAAAGAATAAAACGCACGAGAAACAATAGGGTCCTTGCCTATGGCAAAGGACTCCTGTGGAGTCCTTTGCCATAGGTAGGGCGGACCCTAATAAAGAAAGAATAAAACGCACGAGAAACAATAGGGTCCCTGCCTATGGCAAAGGACTCCACAGGACTCCACAGGAGTCCTTTGCCATAGGTAGGGCGGACCCTAATAAAGAAAGAATAAAACGCACGAGAAACAATAGGGTCCCTGCCTATGGCAAAGGACTCCACAGGACTCCACAGGAGTCCTTTGCCATAGGTAGGGCGGACCCTAATAAAGAAAGAATAAAACGCACGAGAAACAATAGGGTCCTTGCCTATGGCAAAGGACTCCACAGGACTCCACAGGAGTCCTTTGCCATAGGTAGGGCGGACCCTAATAAAGAAAGAATAAAACGCACGAGAAACAATAGGGTCCTTGCCTATGGCAAAGGACTCCTGTGGAGTCCTTTGCCATAGGTAGGGCGGACCCTAATAAAGAAAGAATAAAACGCACGAGAAACAATAGGGTCCTTGCCTATGGCAAAGGACCCTATTTGCCTATGGCAAAGGACTCCTGTGGAGTCCTTTGCCATAGGTAGGGCGGACCCTAATAAAGAAAGAATAAAACGCACGAGAAACAATAGGGTCCTTGCCTATGGCAAAGGACTCCACAGGAGTCCTTTGCCATAGGTAGGGCGGACCCTAATAAAGAAAGAATAAAACGCACGAGAAACAATAGGGTCCTTGCCTATGGCAAAGGACTCCACAGGAGTCCTTTGCCATAGGTAGGGCGGACCCTAATAAAGAAAGAATAAAACGCACGAGAAACAATAGGGTCCTTGCCTATGGCAAAGGACTCCACAGGAGTCCTTTGCCATAGGTAGGGCGGACCCTAATAAAGAAAGAATAAAACGCACGAGAAACAATAGGGTCCTTGCCTATGGCAAAGGACTCCTGTGGAGTCCTTTGCCATAGGTAGGGCGGACCCTAATAAAGAAAGAATAAAACGCACGAGAAACAATAGGGTCCTTGCCTATGGCAAAGGACTCCTGTGGAGTCCTTTGCCATAGGTAGGGCGGACCCTAATAAAGAAAGAATAAAACGCACGAGAAACAATAGGGTCCTTGCCTATGGCAAAGGACTCCACAGGACTCCACAGGAGTCCTTTGCCATAGGCAGGGCGGACCCTAATAATGTGCAAATGTGCAATCACAATAGTAACACTCAAAATATTGCAGAGCAATAGCAACATCAATAACTCAACGTTGCTCGAACGTTAATGTCACAGCACACAAAATAAACATTTAAAACTCACTTTCAGAAGTTATTCCTCATCAATAAATCCCTCGAATTCTTCTTCTTCGGTGTCTGAATTTAAAAAGTTGGGCGAATACGGCATCCAAAATGGCGGGCTCCGTCTCGTCGAAGTCATCAAGAGTCAGTGTCGCTGTTGTTGTCCGGCAGTTCCATGAATCCTGCCTTCCGGAAAGCTCGGACCACAGTTGAGACCGATATATCCGCCCAGGCATTTACAATCCTTTGCCATAGGTAGGGCGGACCCTAATAAAGAAAGAATAAAACGCACGAGAAACAATAGGGTCCTTGCCTATGGCAAAGGACTCCTGTGGAGTCCTTTGCCATAGGTAGGGCGAACCCTAATAAAGAAAGAATAAAACGCACGAGAAACAATAGGGTCCTTGCCTATGGCAAAGGACTCCATAGGTAGGGCGGACCCTAATAAAGAAAGAATAAAACACACGAGAAACAATAGGGTCCTTGCCTATGGCAAAGGACTCCTGTGGAGTCCTTTGCCATAGGTAGGGCGGACCCTAATAAAGAAAGAATAAAACACACGAGAAACAATAGGGTCCTTGCCTATGGCAAAGGACTCCTGTGGAGTCCTTTGCCATAGGTAGGGCGGACCCTAATAAAGAAAGAATAAAACGCACGAGAAACAATAGGGTCCTTGCCTATGGCAAAGGACTCCTGTGGAGTCCTTTGCCATAGGTAGGGCGGACCCTAATAAAGAAAGAATAAAACGCACGAGAAACAATAGGGTCCTTGCCTATGGCAAAGGACTCCACAGGAGTCCTTTGCCATAGGCAGGGCGGACCCTAATAATGTGCAAATGTGCAATCACAATAGTAACACTCAAAATATTGCAGAGCAATAGCAACATCAATAACTCAACGTTGCTCGAACGTTAATGTCACAGCACACAAAATAAACATTTAAAACTCACTTTCAGAAGTTATTCCTCATCAATAAATCCCTCGAATTCTTCTTCTTCGGTGTCTGAATTTAAAAAGTTGGGCGAATACGGCATCCAAAATGGCGGGCTCCGTCTCGTCGAAGTCATCAAGAGTCAGTGTCGCTGTTGTTGTCCGGCAGTTCCATGAATCCTACCTTCCGGAAAGCTCGGACCACAGTTGAGACCGATATATCCGCCCAGGCATTTACAATCCACTGGCAGATGTTGGCGCTGTCTCCCTGTTTTAGTGAAGGTGTGTTCGCCTTCGGTCATCCATTGTTCCCACGCCGTTGGCAGTCGAGCCTTGTTGACACCAATATCCAGTGGTTGGAGTTCTTCGGTTAATCCACCCGGAATGACGGCGAGTGTTGTATTAGTGTGCTTTACTTGTTTCTTGACACCATCTGTGATGTGGCCACGCATGGAGTCGTAAATCAACAGGGACGGAGCTGCGTGGAAAAAGCCACCCGGTCTCTTCACGTAAACTTCTTTCAACCACTCGCTCATCTTTTCTTCATCCATCCATCCCTAGTTAGCTTTTATGATGACGCCGGCTGGAAAGTTTTCTTTCGGCAAGGTCTTTCTTTTGAATATCACCATGGGTGGAAGTTTCTGCCCGTTAGCATGGCAAGCTAGAACCACGGTGAAGGACGACTTCTCATTCCCTGTGGTGCGAATATTTACCGTGCGTGCTCCCGTTTTATCCACAGTGCGGTTCGCAGGAATATCAAAAGTCAGTGGAACCTCGTCCATGTTGATAATGTGCTCTGGCCGGATCTTTTTTTCAGCTATCTTGTTTTTACAATATGCGCGGGAAGAAGCCAGCTTTTCTTGAAAGTCTTTTGATTCCCAAAGCCCAAAAAAAGTCTGCGGGCTATAGAGCGTTTTCCGTTCGGGCTCCAGTACTCTGGAATGCCCTCCCGGTAACAGTTCGAGATGCCAGCTCAGTAGAAGCATTTAAGTCTCACCTTAAAACTCATTTGTATACTCTAGCCTTTAAATAGACTCCCTTTTTAGACCAGTTGATCTGCCGTTTCTTTTCTTTTTCTTCTATGTCCCACTCTCCCTTGTGGAGGGGGTCCGGTCCGATCCGGTGGCCATGTACTGCTTGCCTGTGTATCGGCTGGGGACATCTCTGCGCTTGGGGTGGTTTCCTGCTGGCTCAGCTGTGAACGGGACTCTCGCTGCTGTGTTGGATCCGCTTTGGACTGGACTCTCACGACTGTGTTGGATCCATTGTGGATTGAACTTTCACAGTATCATGTTAGACGCGCTCGACATCCATTGCTTTCCTCCTCTCCAAGGTTCTCATAGTCATCATTGTCACCGACGTCCCACTGGGTGTGAGTTTTCCTTGCCCTTATGTGGGCCTACCGAGGATGTCGTAGTGGTTTGTGCAGCCCTTTGAGACACTAGTGATTTAGGGCTATATAAGTAAACATTGATTGATTGATTGATTGATTGATTTTGGCAGTTGCTGTGAAATAGTAGTCCGTGTGCGGATGGAGAGATTGCGTCTTTTCATGAACCGGAAACACCAAGAAGCACCACCTTTAAAATCATCCAAGTGAAGTTGGCTTGCTAGCTGCTCTCTACTCAACTACCCACTGTTCCAGTTTGTCCTCCAACTGTTGCCATCTTGCTTTGTTCCCTCAGAAACTCTGTGTTGTCTTCTTTACTTGGCGCAGGTCATCTTGTTGCTTCCTCCAACTACGCACCATTGATTCATTTATGTTCAATTCTCTCGCTGCTGCTCTATTTCCGTATTCTTCTGCATGACTTATTGCCTTGAGTTTGAATTCTGCGTTGTACGCGGGTCTCTTAGTAGGAGCCATTTTGTGGTCGTCTTTACAGAAACACACAAATGGGGGCGGGTGCTTACCTTGGCGGTTGCTTACCGTAGAAGAAGAAGCGCTTCCTCTTCTACGGGGAAAAAAAGATGGCGGCTGTTTACCGTAGTCGCGAGACCTAAACTTTATGGAAATAAATATTTATATTAATCCATATATAAGGCGCACCGGGTTATAAGCCGCACTGTCAGCTTTTGAGAAAATTTGTGGTTTTTAGATTAGATTAGATAGTACTTTATTTATTCCGTCAGGATAGTTCCTTCAGGAAAATTAAAATTTTCAGCACAATCCCATTCAAGATCAGACAAACATTACAGGGAGACAGAACAGGATCGCTGACGGGTCTGCCGGCTTCCAGCGCCCCTTACAAAAAAGATGAGATACAGGTAAACAACGGTTGGGGATGGGAGAAAAAAAAATAGAAGATTAAAATAAAATACAATTAAAAATCGGTCTTAGCCTGGGACCTGGAGAGGGGTGCAGACTGAGGCCAAGGGGAAAAAAACAACTCATAGCTATAGTACACATCCCTCTTACATGTGTGTAAGAAGGAAACATCAAACATGAAAGAACACAGAGGACATTAAAGACATCAAAGCAGCAGATACAACCAGACATTTCTACATACATCCATGAATAAAAAGTAAAAGAAACATATCCACTGTGGTGGCCTCTGCGGTGTTCCACGCCATCGTCCGCTGGGGTGGAGGGAGCATGGCCAGAGACAGGAGCAGACCCAACAAAGCAACCAAGACCAGGTGCGGCTTATAGCGCGGAAAATACGGTAGTCAGTTTGCGCTTCATCGACCCGACCGATATCGACTCACTCCATTAAGTGAACATTTTAAACGATCACTCGATCTTTTTAACTACAAACGTACAAAAATATCAGTGAGTACCGATAAGAAATGTTGATATTAGTATCGGCGTCGATCAAATCCTAGCGATAAACATTTCTACTCTACACAGTTCTGAATTCAGGCGTTTTTAGGCCGCGACGATTACAAAACAGCCCCGCAAAATCCAGGGTTGACTGATACCAGTCCAAACGTCGTGATTCAAAGTCAACATCCAGGAAACGACTCCCGCATTTACTTATACAAACGATTGTTTTTCTTGTAACATTACGACTCCCCCCCCCCCCTTAATTTTTCAGAATGATCACTTTTAAGTGCATCCAATTAGTAAAAATGGAGTAAAAAAAAACATGTTTACAGCACCATCTGGTTGGAGTGCTGCATTTTTAATCCAAAATATTACGCAAATGTGTGGATTTTCAGATTGAAATAAAGAAAAAAATGCTCGTCATGTACTGTACTGTGTGTACGTTCCATTCACAGCCACAAATAAAGCTGGGGCATTACCGTTTACTAGTTAAAGATGACTAAAACGTCCCAACGGGGTGATTAAAATGTAATAACATGACAATGAAAATCCCTGCCTGCCCGGATTAGACACAGTATGTGTTCAGGGGATAATGTAAAGTGCAATGACCATTACAGGCAGTCAGTGACATATTATTACTGGGGACCGATGTCCCTTTGGGACAGAGGACCCTATTGAATTTCTAAAGTTTTATTATTATTTTCCTTGAAAATCATCTTTTACCTTGAAAATCATTTTTTGTATTCTTTATTATTATGATCTGTAATTTGACACCCTTAACATGCTTCAAAACTCACCAAATGTGACACACACATCAGGACTGGCGAAAATTGCGATCTAATAAAAAAAAAAAAAAAGCCCAAAACTCAAAATTGCGCTCTAGCGCCCCCTAGGAAGAAAACACAAACAAAAAAGTCTGTAACTTCCAGTAGGAATGTCAAAGAAACATGAAACAAGAACCACTATGTAGGTCTCAGTTAGACCTATATTTCATCCACTGAGACCCCCCGGCTAAAATCAACAGGAAGTTTGCTATTCCCACTTCGATACAAAAGTTGGCTAAAAAAATGTCGCTTTTTTTTCAAACATTATTGTGAGGACTGGTGGACATTGTGATGCCGGGTTCGATTCCCTGGAGGATGCGTTGACGTGAACACAACAAAAGGTAGGATCTTAAAATATTTATTTAACAAAGAGAGAGCTCTGAACAGAAATACTGGAGCTAATAAAAAGGCAAACCAAAAACGCTAGTATGAAAACTAGGAAGTAAAAATAGACAAACTAAAATAGCACGGTGGCACAAAACTGAAAACAAATCATCAGTATGTAAACTGTACAAAATAAGTGGCTTAGCGTGAGAAGCTAGCGAGAATAGAAATACTTGCGTGAAAGCCCCATCCCATCCATTTTCTACCGCTTATTCCCTTTTGGGGTTGCGGGGGGCGCTGGCGCCTATCTCAGCTACAATCGGGCGGAAGGCGGGGTACACACTGGACAAGTCGCCACCTAATCGCAGGGCCAACACAGATAGACAGACAACATTCACACTCACATTCAAACACTAGGGCCAATTTAGTGTAGCC
>NC_084619.1:69440852-69473352 GCF_033978795.1 Nerophis ophidion | reverse complement strand
TTGTAGAAGGGACCTTAGTCTGAGTCGTAGCCTTAGTCTAAGTTTTTCGAGAAGGTTATTGGTTGCAAACTCCCATCCTTCCAGGACCTGTTCTTCTCCAGGACCAGGAGACGTGTGGGCCGGATCACAGCTGACTATTCTCATCCTGGACACAAACTATTCTCTCCTCTCCCTTCAGGCAGGAGACTACGGTCCATCCAGACCCCACATCTCCCGCCACCTGAACAGTTTTTTCTCCCTCTGCCATCAGGCACGTGAACAATAACACGATCTGATAGCTCAGTTACAGATCATGTTATCCTATTCTGTGTTACACGTGTTTTATGTTGCACCAATGCACCAAGTAAAATTCCTAGTTTGTGAACTCTTTCTCAAACAATGGCAATAAAAACTATTCTGATTCTGATTATAATGCAGAACTTAGTCTGGTCTTTGAAGGACTTCTAGGAACAGGCTGTTCTGAAAACATCCCCCAGAGGACTCCTAGATGATGGACGCTTTTGACCTACCTGCCTCCTCAAAGACACCTGGAGTCAAAGTTTTGCTTGCATGCAGAACGGAACCAGGCCTACGGACACTACATCAACACACCAGAGACAATGAGCATATACACACACACACACCCTCACCCCACGCCTTCACCATCGCTTGATTCTCCTTTGAGATGATGGACGGCTGGCAGTGCTTTATAGCAGCAGGTCGACCTCCAGGGCCCCAACCCCCATGAATAGCTTCCACGCTATTCCTTCCTTCTTCTTTGTAGCTCACATGCTAGTTCTGTTGGTTTGTCTCTAGTGCCTTTGTGCAAGTATTTATGTTCTTAGTTTGTTCTATGGACGCTTTTGACCTACCTTCCTCCTCAACGACACCTGGAGTCAAAGTTTTGCTTGCATGCAGAACGGAACCAGGCCTACGGACACTACATCAACACACCCGAGACAATGGGCATATACACACACACACACCCTCACCCCACGCCTTCACCATCGCTTGATTCTCCTTTCAGATGATGGATGGCTGGCAGCGCTTTATAGCAGCAGGTCGACCTCCAGGGCCCCAACCCCCATGAATAGCTTCCACGCTATTCCTTCCTTCTTCTTTGTAGCTCACATGCTAGTTCTGTTGGTTTGTCTCTAGTGCCTTTGTGCAAGTATTTATGTTCTTAGTTTGTTCTATGGACGCTTTTGACCTACCTGCCTCCTCAACGACACCTGGAGTCAAAGTTGTGCTTGCATGCCGAACGGAACCAGGCCTACGGACACTACATCAACACACCCGAGACAATGGGCATATACACACACACACCGGGTGGGGGGTCGGGAACCTTTTTGGCTGAGAGAGCCATGAAAGCCAAATATTTTAAAATGTATTTCCGTGAGAGCCATATAATATTTTTTAACACTGAATACAACAAAATGCTTGCCCTTTTAAGTAAGACCAACATTTTTAAAGTATAATAAGTCTCTCATTCTTTTCAATAAGATTTTTATTCTGAAGCTAACCAATAATAAATAAAACACCATTAATGTGGTAGAAAACGGTTGGATGGATTAAAATGCATGAGAATGTTTTATATTTTGAATGTTATTTTTAACACTGTGATTATGTTAGAATAATTATGTGTATATAATCACACAACTTTTATGCTTGAGGGCCGTTGCTATAATTATAATCAATTGTGCTCAAGTGGTATTTTTCTTTATCTGTGCAAAGCTGACGATCCAAAAGACTGCCAGCCAGTCTGGTATCAGTGTCTGTGTCCAGGAACGGCCCGCTGACTGCCAAGGCCGAACACCCGCCATTACGCGGACAGAGCAGAGAGACAAGGCGATATCGCCACAACAAACACATTTGCATTTTTGCATAATCATATATTGTGTCTAACTGGAATTGTCGAGATTACCTCCTTCCCTCAGCGACAGCTTCAGTGATGTAAACAGGGACCTCCCGAATAAATAGTGGAAGCACACAGGCTGGACTTTAAGAACGTAGTTTGGATCGGTTACTAGAATACAGCCCAAAACACATGTTTCCTCATTGAGCCAAATTGAACTCTGTCTCTGCATAATTCCTTGCTCCTCATCTGTTAAATAAATCAATCAATCAATCAATGTTTACTTATATAGCCCTAAATCACTAGTGTCTCAAAGGGCTGCACAAACCACTACGACATCCTCGGTAGGCCCACATAAGGACAAGGAAAACTCACACCCAGTGGGACGTCGGTGACAATGATGACTATGAGAACCTTGGAGAGGAGGAAAGCAATGGATGTCGAGCGGGTCTAACATGATACTGTGAAAGTTCAATCCATAATGGATCCAACACAGTCGCAAGAGTCCAGTCCAAAGCGGATCCAACACAGCAGCGAGAGTCCCGTTCACAGCGGAGCCAGCAGGAAAACATCCCAAGCGGAGGCGGATCAGCAGCGCAGAGATGTCCCCAGCCGATACACAGGCGAGCAGTACATGGCCACCGGATCGGACCGGACCCCCTCCACAAGGGAGAGTGGGACATAGGAAAAAAAGAAAAGAAACGGCAGATCAACTGGTCGAAAAAGGGAGTCTATTTAAAGGCTAGAGTATACAAATGAGTTTTAAGGTGAGACTTAAATGCTTCTACTGAGGTAGCATCTCGAACTGTTACCGGGAGGGCATTCCAGAGTACTGGAGCCCGAAATGAAAACGCTCTATAGCCCACAGACTTTTTTTGGGCTTTGGGAATCACTAATAAGCCGGAGTCCTTTGAACGCAGATTTCTTGCCGGGACATATGGTACAATACAATCGGCAAGATAGGATGGAGCTAGACCGTGTAGTATTTTATACGTAAGTAGTAAAACCTTGAAGTCACATCTTAAGTGCACAGGAAGCCAGTGCAGGTGAGCCAGTATAGGTATATATGTATGTATATATGTATATAAAGGTATATACAGTATAGGTATATATGTATGTATATATGTATATAAAGGTATATACAGTACAGGCGTAATGTGATCAAACTTTCTTGTTCTTGTCAAAAGTCTAGCAGCCGCATTTTGTACCAACTGTAATCTTTTAATGCTAGACATGGGGAGACCCGAAAATAATACGTTACAGTAATCGAGACGAGACGTAACAAACGCATGGATAATGATCTCAGCGTCTTTAGTGGACAGAATGGAGCGAATTTTAGCGATATTACGGATATGAAAGAAGGCCGTTTTAGTAACGCTTTTAATGTGTGCCTCAAAGGAGAGAGTTGGGTCGAAGATAATACCCAGATTCTTTACCGTGTCGCCTTGTTTAATTGTTTGGTTGTCAAACGTTAGAGTTGTATTATTAAATAGAGGTCGGTGTCTAGCAGGACCGATAATCAGCATTTCCGTTTTTTTGGCGTTGAGTTGCAAAAAGTTAGCGGACATCCATTGTTTAATTTCATTAAGACACGCCTCCAGCTGACTGCAATCCGGCGTGTTGGTCAGCTTTAGGGGCATGTAGAGTTGGGTGTCATCAGCATAACAGTGAAAGCTAACACCGTATTTGCGTATGATGTCACCTAGCGGCAGCATGTAGATGCTCAAGAGTGCAGGGCCAAGGACCGAACCCTGGGGAACTCCACACGTTACCTTAACGTAGTCCGAGGTCACATTGTTATGGGAGACGCACTGCATCCTATCAGTAAGATAAAAGTTAAACCAAGACAGGGCTAAGTCTGACATACCAATTCGTGTTTTGATAAATGTCATAAATAATAAATAAATAAATGTCATAAATAAATGTCATCAATGTTTAAACCTGAAAGATTACCAGTGGATATAATGTAGAAATGTCAGCTAAGAATTATCTAAGAGCCAGATGCAGTCATCAAAAGAGCCACATCTGGCTCCAGAGCCATAGGTTCCCTACCCCTGTTCTAGAAGAAAGGGAATATTATTGGAGGAAGTCTCCCGCCCACCTCCGCAGTACAAAGACTTTGAATCAAGTGTTGCCTTAACGAGCTTCTTGATTGCAGAGTAAGAAAAAACTGTTGGAGGAAAGCTCCTAAAACAGCACAAATTAATGTTCAGCATCAGCCACACTTCCTGTGGTCCACTTCGGGACTGTCTTGGCGTCCCCCGTGGGAGGAGTGGGTGAGAAGCTAATAGATGTCTCACTTGTACGTACAGAGTCATTTTCTACCGTGACTGAACGCTGGCACTTCTCGATAAGTCGTGGGAACGTGGGAGCCAAATGTCAGAGTATTCCCAAAGGTCCTCTGGGCAGGCAGCCATTGCAGCTCATAATAACAAGAACATTAGAAGGGATCGCCTATTTCTGGACAGGAATGCTTGTTTTTGCTGTGGAATGGATTGAGTTCCCTTTTTATATGCTTTGCAATGAAAAGCTTCTCAAAATAACGTGATTTTTTTTTTTTTTTTAGAGGCCAAGCTAAGCCTGCAGACTACAATATGACGTTTGTTAATTGCCATGAGCTCTAATGTTGAATGCTGCTTGATTAGGAATGGGTACCGAATCCGGTACTTTCAGGTTTAAGCACCAAGCTATTATCAATCAATCAATCATTGTTTATTTACAAACAATGTTTCCACATGAGTTGGGAAATTGTGTTAGATGTAAATATAAACAGAATACAATGATTTGCAAATAATTTTCAACCCATATTCAGTTAAATATGCTACAAAGACAACATATTTGGTGTTCAAACTCATAAACTTTATTTATTTTTTGCAAATAATCATTAACTTTGACACGCGACAAAGAAGTTGGGAAAGGTGGCAATACATACTGATAAAGTTGAGGAATGCTCATCAAACACTTATTTGGAACATCCCACAGGTGTGAAGGCTAATTGGGAACAGGTGGGTGCCATGATTGGGTATAAAAACAGCTTCCCCCAAAAAATGCTCAGTCTTTCACAAGAAAGGATGGGGTGAGGTACACCCCTTTGTCCACAACTGCGTGAGCAAATAGTCAAACAGTTTAAGAACAACGTTTCTCAAAGTGTAATTGCAAGAAATTTAGGGATTTCAACATCTACGCTCCATAATAGCATCAAAATGTTCCGAAAATCTGGAGAAATCACTCCACGTAACCGTGACCTTTCAATCCCTCAGACGACACTGTATCAAAAACCGACATCGATCTCTAAAGGATATCACCACATGGGCTCAGTAACACTTCAGAAAACCACTGTCACTAAATACAGTTCGTTGCTACATCTGTAAGTGCAAGTTAAAGCTCTACTATGCAAAGCAAAAGCCATTTATCAACAACACCCAGAAACGCTGCTGGCTTCTCCGGGCCCGAGATCATCTAAGATGGACTGATGCAAAGTGGAAAAGTGTTCTGTGGTCTGCCGAGTCCACATTTTAAATTGTTTTAGGAAATATTCGACATTATGTCACCCGGACCATAGGGGAAGCGAACCATTCCGGCTTTTATCGACACAAAGTTCAAAAGCCAGCATCTGTGATGGTATGGGGGTGCATTAGTGCCCAAGGCATGGGTAACTTACACATCTGTGAAGGCACCATTAATGCTGAAAGGTACGTACAGGTTTTGGAACAACATATGCTGCCATCTAAGCGCTGTCTTTTTCATGGACGCCCCTGCTTATTTCAGCAAGACAATGCCAAGCCACATTCAGCAAGTGTTACAACAGCGTGGCTTCGTAAAAAAAGAAAGCAGGTACTTTCCTGGCCTTCCTGCAGTCCAGACCAGTCTCCCATGGAAAATGTGTGGCGCATTATGAAACGTAAAATATGACAGCGGAGACCCCGGACTGAAGCTCTACATAAAATAAGAATGGGAAAGAATTCCACTTTCAAAGCTTTCCTCAGTTCCCAAACGTTTATTGAGTGTTGTTAAAAGAAAAGGTGATGTAACACAGTGGTGAACATGCCCTTTCCCAACTACTTTGGCACGTGTTGCAGCCATGAAATTCTGAGTTAATTATTATTTGCAAAAAAATAAAAAATAAGTTTATGAGTTTGAACATGGATCGGTTCGCAGCCGAGTGTGAAGCGACCGGAATGAGAATCAGCACCTCCAAGTCCGAGTCCATGGTTCTCGCCCGGAAAAGGGTGGAGTGCCATCTCCGGGTTGGGGAGGAGACCCTGCCCCAAGTGGAGGAGTTCAAGTACCTAGGAGTCTTGTTCACGAGTGGGGGAAGAGTGGATGGTGAGATCGACAGGCGGATCGGTGCGGCATCTTCAGTAATGCGGACGTTGTATCGATCCGTTGTGGTGAAGAAAGAGCTGAGCCGGAAGGCAAAGCTCTCAATTTACCGGTCGATCTATGTTCCCATCCTCACCTATGGTCATGAGCTTTGGGTCATGACCGAAAGGATAAGATCACGGGTACAAGCGGCCCAAATGAGTTTCCAGGTCTCTCCCTTAGAGATAGGGTGAGAAGCTCTGCCATCCGGGAGGAACTCAAAGTAAAGCCGCTGCTCCTCCACATCGAGAGGAGCCAGATGAGGTGGTTCGGGCATCTGGTCAGGATGCCACCCGAACGCCTCCCTAGGGAGGTGTTTAGGGCACGTCCAACCGGTAGGAGGCCACGGGGAAGACCCAGGACACGTTGGGAAGACTATGTCCCCCGGCTGGCCTGGGAACGCCTCGGGATCCCCCGGGAAGAGCTAGACGAAGTGGCTGGAGAGAGGGAAGTCTGGGCTTCCCTGCTTAGGCTGCTGCCCCCGCGACCCGACCTCGGATAAGCGGAAGATGATGGATGGATGGATGGAGTTTGAACATCAAATATGTTGTCTTTGTAGCATATTCAACTGAATATGGGTTGAAAAGGATTTGCAAATCATTGTATTCTGTTTATATTTACATCTAACACAATTTCCCAACTCATATGGAAACAAGTTTGAAATAAAGACATCATTGAAACAGGTGCGTGAGTCCAACACGTGAGACAGGTGAAACTAATGGTTGTCATGGTGACGAAACAAGAGTGCACAAAGAGTCCAAAAACCAACAGAACACAACCAAACATAACATGATCACAAAGACGTGACAGGTTGTCGTATTATTTTCCCCACAAATGCATCGAATGGTTGCGGTCAAACAATCAATCAATCAATCAATCAATGTTTATTTATGTAGCCCCAAATCACAAATGTCTCAAAGGACTGCACAAATCATTACGACTACAACATCCTCGGAAGAACCCACAAAAGGGCAAGGAAAACTCACACCCAGTGGGCAGAGAGAATTCACATCCAGTGGGACGCCAGTGACAATGCTGACTATGAGAAACCTTGGAGAGGACCTCAGATGTGGGCAACCCCCCCCCCCCCTCTAGGGGACCGAAAGCAATGGATGTCGAGCGGGTCTAACATGATACTGTGAAAGTTCAATCCATAGTGGCTCCAACACAGCCGCGAGAGTTCAGTTCAAGCGGATCCAAGACAGCAGCGAGAGTCCCGTCCACAGGAGACCATCTCAAGCGGAGGCGGATCAGCAGCGTAGAGATGTTCCCAACCGATACAGGCGAGCGGTCCATCCTGGGTCCCGACTATCGACAAAGCAGCCCCTTCCCTCACTTATGGCGCCCTGCACACCGACATCCAATTAAAGCACTTTCTCTGGTCTTGGTGCGGAAACATCTAATAATGTAAATAATCCACAAAACGTCTCCCTGCCTCTCTTCCATTACTTTGCTGTCATCGGCGTGGAAGGCTGCGAGAGATAAGAAGCGCCCTGACACCAGACACCTATCAGGACATAATTGAGTCGGGAGAGGAGACATCTTGACTGACACGCTCACTTTGAAAAAGGTGTTAAAGGCCAGATAAGGGTGCAGGTAAAAGCACCCGAGGAATTGAAAAAGACGGATATAGAATAACGGCCTACGTTCTAGTCATCATCGGCGGTCACTGGAACGAGTATGACGATCCTCCTGGTAGGGGGTGTATCACTTTATGGAGGACGCCTTCGGGCTCCAGTACTCTGGAATGCCCTCCCGGTAACAGTTCGAGATGCTACCTCAGTAGAAGCATTTAAGTCTCACCTTGAAACTCATCTGTATACTCTAGCCTTTAAATAGACCTCCTTTTTAGACCAGTTGATCTGCCGCTTCTTTTCTTTTTTCTCCTATGTCCCCCACCTCCCTTGTGGAGGGGGTCCGGTCCGATAACCATGGATGAAGTACTGGCTGTCCAGAGTCGAGACCCAGGATGGGCCGCTCGTCGGGACCCAGGATGGACCGCTCGCCTGTGTATCGGTTGGGGACATCTCTACGCTGCTGATCCGCCTCCGCTTGAGATGGTTTCCTGTGGACGGGACTCTCGCTGCTGTCTTGGATCCGCTTGAACTGAACTCTCGCGGCTGTGTTGGAGGCACTATGGATTGAACTTTCACAGTATCATGTTAGACCCGCTCGACATCCATTGCTTTCGGTCCCCTAGAGGGGGGGGGTTGCCCACATCTGAGGTCCTCTCCAAGGTTTCTCATAGTCAGCATTGTCACTGGCGTCCCACTGGATATGAATTCTCCCTGCCCACTGGGTGTGAGTTTTCCTTGCCCTTTTGTGGGTTCTTCCGAGGATGTCGTAGTCGTAATGATTTGTGCAGTCCTTTGAGACATTTGTGATTTGGGGCTATATAAATAAACATTGATTGATTGACCTGTGAGTGACTTGGACTGGTGCACAGACTGTCACCACACCATCCTTGACAGAAAGGGGTCAGGGTCCAGTGGCATGGAGTCCAAGACAACTGGGGACCCTTTTCCCTTTTCTTTTCTTTTTCAGGCCTAAATTTACCGCATGCCTTTGGTAAGCGCCGGAGTGAGAAGAAGCTTTAAAATAATTAGAAATACGGTACTCAAAGTTGTTTTTTTTTAAGCAAAGTATTAAATACTTTCCCTAGTAACTAATGACTCAAGAGAAATCCCGTTTCAATTTATTTTTCGGCAAAGTAGCAAATAACTACGATTTTCAAAGTAACGTAGAGAACACTGAGAATGACACAGCAGGAAGTCAAGGCTTAACGGGGGTTTTTTGTTCTGTCAATAGCGAGCGCACAATACGGGCAGATTAGAGGCGGCCAAGCAGGAAAGATGAGGAATCTATCAGGTAGAAAAAAACGAAACCGCTCGCTGTTTTTTTTTTTGTTTCAGTCGGGCCTGGAGCGCCAACAGCTTAGTGAAAATCCATCAAGGCGGTTTGATTAGAAGACGCCTCGCCGCTGAGAGGACGGCGTGTCGGCCGTGAATACCAAGCAGCGGAGGGGTCGAATCAAACCAGAGTTGCTGTGAAAAGACCGATCACTAATCACTGGGGAGGACTTGCAATGGGGGCTTTCCTGGACATCAATAGGGACTTCACCTGCTGATGGGTTTAGTTGGAATTGGTAAAAGTCCTATTCGTTCTTCAAATGAATGTCAAATACCTGAGCAGGGTCGTATTTGTGTGTGTTTGTCCATTCGCATGCTAGCAGGCTAATTCCTGGTTCTTGGAGGATAAGGGCAAGTGAGGATAGGATAGGACAGGTCTTTATTGTCCAAAATACAATTTAAACTGGGCTCCTGGAGGTCGACTGCTGCTATAATGCGCTGCCAGATAGGAATCAAGCGGTGGTGAAGGTGTGGGGTGTGTGTGTGTGTACATGCCCCTTGTCTTGGGTGTGTTAGACTAGATTAGATTAGATAGTACTTTATTTATTCCGTCAGGAGAGTTCCTTCAGGAAACTTACAATTTTCAGCACAATCCCATTCAAGATCAAACAAACATTACAGGGAGACAGAACAGGATCGCTGAGGGGTCTGCCGGTTTCCAGCGCCCCTTACAAAAAAGATGAGATACAGGTAAACAATGGGAATGGGAGAAAAAAATAGAAGATTAAAATAAAACAAAAAAAATCGGTCTTAGCCTGGGCCCTGGAGAGGGGGTGCAGACTGAGGCCAAGGGAAAAAAACAACTCATAGCCATAGTACACATCCCTCTTACATGTGTGTAAGAGGGAAACATCAAACATCAAAGAACACAGAGGATATTAAAGACATTAAAGCAGCAGATACAACCGGACACTTCTACATACAGCTATGAATAAAAAGTAAAAGAAACATATCCACAGTGGTGGCCTCTGCGGTGTTCCACGCCATCGTCCGCTGGGGTGGAGGGAGCATGGCCAGAGACAGGAGCAGACCCAACAAAGCAACCAAGACAACCGACTCCACTCTCAGCCAGTGTCCAGTCCGCATGGATGAGCGATGATACGTCCAAGGAGACTGAGGTGTCCGACACCTGCTCACCCAGCCAAGACACTGCGAAGCCTCTCCGTCCCGGCGCTCAGTGCTAGCTCTGCAGCCCTGTCCCCTCATCCGCATCTCCTCCAGTCCCTCCAAACCGACTCCGGTGTGTCAGACACCCAGCAGCTGGTCTCCATGGCCAAAAGGCTACCGGGAAGCAGATCCAGAAGTCCACAAAAAAAGCACCACAAAGGTCACAAAAGTGCCACCCCTTGTCACACAGTCCCAAAGGGTCCCGGACCAAAAGCCAAAAAAGTATAATAACACATGAAAACAAGAGGGAAACACAAAAGGATGACAACAGCACAGAGCTCCTGCCAACAGCAGCCACTACAGCAGCGCCATCTTGGAAAACATTGATGTAGTGTCCATAGGCCTGGGGCCATTCTGCATGCAAGCAAAAGTTCGACTGCAGATGTCATTGAGGAAGGAGGGAGGCCAAAAGCGTCCATCAGAGGAGTCTTTGGGGGATAATTTCAGAACAGCTTGCTCCTGTTGTTGCATCATAGCCATTAGAGGGAGTCAAATCATAGATTCGAGCAGACATTACAATGGCTTGTCTGTTCTATTCCTCCATGCTGGCTCTCATATTAAATGTTTCCCTTTCAACCAGCTTTTCCATGATGTGATCCACCTTGCGATTCAGTTCAGAAATCGCCGCAGTCCGTGATCCCACAGCCCGGCCCAAGCCTTCCATTGCGAAGAACAGCCTTTGGGCTCCTTGAGTGGCTGCCATCGTCTTACGAATTTGACGATACACCAGAGCAAGGCCGAGCCCAATCAGCAGGTGCCCGGTGATCACAATTCCAAATAGGGAGATGTCTTCCACGCCCTCGATGGAAAGGACTGAGAGGCACATGAATCTCCATTTGTCCCAAGACTCTCTCACGTACCCCGCAGCAATGGTTCCATCAGGGCAGCCCGGCTCCCCAGAACTTCTTTCCTCTATATCAGGGGTGGCCATTACGTCGATCGCGAGCTACCAGTCGAGCGCGGGGGGTGTGTCAGTCGATCTCCAGCCAGGCTTTTAAAAAAAATTCCCCCTAAAAATTAGTGATCATCAATCTTCACCAAGACGTCACTTAAAAGACATTCACGGTACCGGAGGGTCTTGTGAGATGACGCTGGCTGCTGCAAGATCATTATTATGAAAATATGACCGAGAGGAAGGCGAGAAACACTTTTTATTTCAACAGACTCTCGCGCCGTACCTTCCGTCAAAACTCTAAAGGCCGACTGCACATTTCCTATCTTCACAATAAAAGCCCTGCTTCATGCTGCCTGCGCTAACTAAATACAGAGTCTCGGAAAACTGGCGTGCACAAGCGATCCCTCAGAAAGCTGGCGTGCACAAGTGATGTGCACGTGAGACTCTTATTTTGTTAGCGCAGGCAGCATGAAGCAGGGCTTTTATTGTGAAGATAGGAAATGTGCAGTCGGCCTTTAGAGTTTTGACGGAAGGGACGGCGCGAAAGTCTGTTGAAATAAAAAGTGTTTCTCGCCTTCCTCTCTGTCATTTTTTCATAATAATGAACTGGCAGCAGCCAGCGTCATCTCACAAGACCCTCAAGTGCCGTGAATGTCAATCAAGCAAGCTACGGAATTTGCCGCCAATGTTTTTCTTGTAAAGTGTATGGAAGCTGGATGAATTAGATGCCAAAAAAAACCCACTTTCATGTGGTATTGTACACAAAGGACCACTTTTTTTCTCCTCCATTTGAAAATGTGGGCGTTATCATCATTACTGTCTGATTCCAATCAATGCAAGTCATCAGAATCAGGTAATACACCAACTTATATTCTTGTCTTCGTGAAAGAAAGACATCTATATGTGTTACACATGCTTGTATTATCATTAAACACATTTAACTTGTTTACAAAAATGTCTCTTTCATAAATAAATATATATAAATGATATATATAAATGAGGTAGATCCCCTCGAGTTGGTCAATTGAAAAGTAGCTCGCCTGCAGAAAAAGTGTGGGCACCCCTGCTCTATATATATATATATATATATATATATATATATATATACATACTGGTATATATATATATATTTATATATGGGGAACGGATACTTAGTATTGTAGCGTTTTTGATTCAATAGTACAGTGATGCTATACTAGTACCGGTTTACCATACAACCGTGGTTTGTACTAAATTAGGACAGTTATTTGTTAACTGGACTCACATTTACCAGCAAATGATACCAAAAGCTTGAAGTTAATGAAGCTTACATCCACAAAGTTTACGCTCTTTTATTTCCCTAATAGCATTCATCCGTTTTGTCTCATTTCCTTGCTTTTGTGTACATTTCACTTTCATGTTAAGCTGTGAAATGGTCTCCCCACAAGCGAGGGAACTTCCAGCGTTGGTGAAAATATCAAAGTGCAATAAATAATGACGCCGGCTCACCCGGGCAGAAGAAAACATGGCCACCTGCTGTGAGGCATCATGGACGTCTTCTTCTTCTTCCTACGATGCTCCATCCCTCACATCTCACTCTAATGAGCAGCCAGACCACACTATACGTCAGTATGTGTGTGTGTGTGTGTGTGTGTGTGTGTGTGTGTGTGTGTGTGTGTGTGTGTGTGTGTGTGTGTGTGTGTGTGTGTGTGTGTTCTTGTATTTCTCGCCTTCTTGAGTCACGAAGAACAAAAAGTATCTTCCATATGAGGAGGTGTGAAGAAGTTATGACATAAATCATGGTCCCAATAACCCTCCATCCATCCATTTTCTACCGCTTCTTTCCTTTCGGGGTCGCAGGAGCCTATCTCAGCTGCATTCGGGCGGAAGGCGGCGTACACCCTGGACAAGTCACCACCTCATCGCAGGGTCCCAATAACATTGCATCTAATAGACAATGTCTCCTTTGCACCCCTGCTGGGGACATCTAGCAAAATGAGGGTGGTCCTAAAAAGGAGGGATTTTTCTAATTGACTGTGTGTCGCTTTTAAAAGTGCTCCCCCTCTGGTCAACATATGAAATAACAAGTCTGTGTAAGACATTAAAATGCACCCCCCACGGCCAAAATTCATTTGAAAAAATTAATAAATATGTATATACAGACACACTGTAATAACTTGAAGTAAATAATGAAAATTAAAAAACAATAACAAACAAAAAATACAAAACTTAAATAAATGAATTAAAAGCTGTCTTGTTCTCACAGTGTCGCCTTTTTTTTTCATAAAATTGGAAACAATTTCTCATATTCTTTCTGTTTCTGTAATTTTGCAATATTTTCTCCTAAAATTATTACTTTTTAAAGTAAAATGGTGACATTTGTCATAAAATTTGGACTTTTATCACAATATTGACAATTTTTTTGGGTTGTTCTTGTAAAACAGTGACATTTTTTAAGTAAAATTATGACTTTTCTCATAATTTTGCCAAGTAAAATTCCAATAATTATTATAATATTGCCAACATTTTAAAGTTTTCTTGTGAAATAGTGACTTATGTCGAGTGAAATTAAGAATATTTTCATAAAATTGCAAAAATTTTAAGCTTTTCTTGTAAGTGTGACTTAAAAAAAAAAAAAAAAAAAAGTGCTCCCCCTCTGGTCAACATATGAAGTAACAAGTGTGTGTAAGAAATTGAAAAATGTCCCGTTGGCCAATATTTATAAAAAAAAAGTAGATATATAAATAAATATGTACATAGAGGCAAAATGTAATAACTTGAAGTAAATAATGAAAATTAAAAATCAATTACAAACATAAATTTAATAAATTAACTAAAAGCAGTATTTTTCTCACAATGTGTCGACTTTTTTCTCATAAATTTGGGAATAATTTCTTATATTCTTTCTGTAACATTGCAATATTTTCTCGTAAAATTATTACTTTTTAAGGCAAAACGGTGACATTGGTCATATGAAATTTTTGACTTTTACCACAATTTTGCCAATTTTTTGGTTGTTCTTGTAAAATAGTGACATTTTTTTGAGTAAAATTATGACTTTTGTAAGTAAAATTCCTATTATTATTATTATTATTATAATATTGCCAAGATCTTAAAGTTTTCTTATAAAATTGTGACTTTTGTCGAGTGAAATTAAGAATCTTTTCATAAATCTCCAAAATTTTAAGGTGTTCTTGTACAAGGGCGAATGTTATTGAGTAAAATTTCAACTTTTATCATAATATTATTGCACAGATGTTCAGTTATTCTTGTAAAATGTTGACTTGCGTTGAGTAAAATTGTGATTTTTATTATAATAGTAGAGGTGACACAAATGCAATGTACAATATGAATATTGTAGTTATTTAAGATAGCATTTAAGCTAGTTAGCGATTAGCACTATGTTTGCCAGCTGGCGATTAGCAGCGCTGTACTGTATTATTTAAATGTCTTACTATTGCACAATAACCAAGGACCTTTAGATAGTGTATACAAAACATACAGGATATTTAAGTACGACAGGGGTGTCCATACTTTTGAAAAGTCAAAAAATGCGGGGAACATTAGCTAATATTTGTATATATTATGTTACACATTTATATAATAGACTGTATTTATGTTATTCACATGTGAATAATGCTGTATAATAGACTGTATTTATGTTATTCACATGTGAATAATGCTGTATAATAGACTATATTTACATTATTCACACGTGTATAATGTCATATAATAAACTGTATATATATTATTCACAGGTGAATAATGCTCTATAATAGACCGTATTTGTTATTCACATGTGAATAATGCTGTATAATAGACTGTATTTATAGTATTCACATGTGAATAACGATGTATAATAGACTTTATTTATATTATTCACATGCGAATAATATAAATACAGTCTATTATACAGCATTATTCACATGTAAATACTATAAATACAGTCTGTTACACAGCATTATTCACATGTGAATAATGCTGTGTAATTGACTATATTCACATGTGAATAATGCTGTATAATAGACTATATTTACATTATTCACATGTGTATAATGCCATATAACAGACTGTATTTATATTATTCACATGTGAATAATGCTGTATAATAGACTTTATTTATATTATTCACATGTGAATAATATAAATACGGTCTATTATACAGCATTATTCACATGTGAATACTATAAATACAGTCTGTTATACAGCATTATTCCCATGTGAATAATGCTGTATAATAGACTGTATTTATATTATTCACAATTAAAAAATACCAAAGTGTTTATGGTCTATTGTGAGCCAACTATGGTGCTGAATTTCCCCCTGGGATCAATAAAGTACTTTCTATTCTATTTGTTGAGGAAGAAATAAAAGTCTATCCTTTTCCTTTTAGTATCAACATTTCATTATATTACATCTTTCTGCCCTTTCTTCTGAAATATTCACAGTTCTTTTTGTTTTTGAATTTTATTTTGAAAATATGCTGTTGGCCAACGAAACTCAAACTGTGGTCCACAAAGGGAGATTGTGCCACACTTGGAAGACCCACTCCAGCAGTTTTGCTTCTCCTGGGCTGGGAAAATGCTGAACACTCTCGCTTTGATTTGATGTTTCTTTTAAATATGTTGCAGGAAGAGGCTCTCTCAAATGAAGAAGTGTCATTCGTGCTCACACACAATCCTCCACAATCAACACACCCTTAGCCGGGTTTGCTCCACATTTGACCATCCATCAGTACCGCCTGGCGACGGCCAATCAGCCTTCTGATGCCTCGCCACAATCAGCGAGGTCTCGTCAATCAGCACGCCATTCTTCCTACTCAAAGACAGCAAGAAGGCACAACAGCGCCTGCAACTACTCTGACTCAGACTCCCCGGTACCGGATTTTCCGGACTATAAAATCCTTTCACGTTCTCAGAAATGGACAGTGCGCCTTACAACCCGGTGCGCCCAATGAACATTTTAATTCTGGTCGTGCTTACCGACATCAAACCAATTTAATTCGGTACATGGTGTAATGATAAGTGTGACCAGTAGATGGCACTCACACATAAGAGATACTGCAAGATGAGGCCAGTAAAAGACACCAAAACTTTAAATCAGGGGTCACCAGCCTTTTTGAAACCAAGAACTACTTCCTGGGTACTGATTAATGCGAAGGGCTACCAGTTTGATACACACTTAAAAAAATGGCCAGAAACAGCCAATTTGCTCAATTTACTTTTAATAAATTAATCTATATATGTGACAGTTAGCTGGCATCGTGGTGCGGGTTCGTTCTCTCTATTATGCAGTCGGACTGGACACAGCGTGAAGGTAAGAAATTATGATTTATTTATACTACAAAACAGACTAAGAACAGCAAAACTAGTGCTAGGAACAAATGGCAAAATGAACAGAACTAGCATGGGAGCTAGAAAGAACTAAAAGCGCTAGCATGTGAGCTAAGGAACAAACAAAAGAAGCATAACGCGGAAGCTAGCAAGTAAAAAAAACAGTTTTTACCACAATCAGGAATCAGCATTGTCACCTGTTGCATGGAACAGAAACTAGGATGCGAGGTCGAATTAACAGAAAAGGCAGGCTTAAATAAAGGTGGTAATCACGAGGCAGGTGCGCGTAAAAAACAAGAGGCAGGTGACACTAAGGCGTGACTATGGCAACGGAAACAAACAGGAAGTGTCACCAGGAACTAAAGAAGACAAACACTAACAAGATGTGATACAAAACGGAACCAAAACCAGACTATGACATGATCCGAGCAGCGGATCATGACAATATATATATATAAAAAAAAGGGTATTACTGTCTGTCATTCTGTCGTACATTTTTTTTCCTTTTACGGAAGGTTTTTTTGTAGAGAATAAATGATAACATTTCCAGACTGTGTGGGGGGCCGGTAAATAATTAGCTGCGGGCCGCAAATGGCCCCTGGGCCGCACTTTGGACATCCCTGCCATAGAAGTTTGATAAAAGCACACAATCAATCATTTTAAAAATGTTTTTATTAGATTTTTTTTATAAATCACTGCTATGTTACAATTATTATTATTATTGATACTGTTGTTGATATTCATTTTTGTTTGACTACTTTTGGATTGTTTTGTGTCATGTGTGTGTGTCCTTAATTGCTCTGTTGGTTGCTATTCTGAATATTACTGGTTTGGTTTATTGTTATTGCATTAGTGTATTATTTTGTTGGACTGTTTGATAATAATAAAAAATACACAATCTCTCTCCAAAGAAATAAATAGCAGAATGCAAACCTGACTGAGTGTCTTTCTGGGAAGGAAGTCAAGAGTCAGTCCAAAGGAAGGCCTGGTCCTGGAGTACAGAGGCCAACTTGTGGTTGAAGGGCTGGTGAAAGTCCCCCAGGAGCCTCCTGGTGCACGGCAGCATGGGGCCCAGGTTCTTGTCGGCCGCTCGCCGGGTGTTGGACGACGGCCTTTGGACCAGCGCCGCCTTGGCTTCTTTGGGTAAAGGACCTGACAAGATGGCACAGATTGTATTCAAACACTATTGTTGAGCAACTGATATGACAATTTGACGCTCTCTGACTTTTAATCATTCATAAAACCCCAGCAAAACAAGGCGGGATGACAGCAAATTACAACAAAATAAGTCACACATTGAAAGAGAATTGATCGTGGAAGTCAACTAAATCCGACACACCCTGAACTGTTAAATAAGACTAAAAAAAATACATTTAACTTGATTGTTAATGTTTGAAACGGACATTCTAGAACAGGGGTCACCAACCTTTTTGAGACCAAGAGCTAGTTATTGGGTACTGATTAATGCAAAGGGCTACCAGTTTGATACACACTTAAATAAATTGCCGGAATTAGCCAATTTGCTCAATTTATCTTTAATAAATACATCTATATATATAAAAAAATGGGTATTTCTGTCTGTCATTCCGCCGTACATTTTTTTTCCTTTTACGGAAGGTGTTTTGTAGAGAATAAATGATGAAAAAAACAACACTTATTTGAACGGTTTAAACGAGGAGAAAACAGGAAAAAAATGAAAATTAAATTTTGAAACATAGTTTATCTTCAATTTTGACTCTTTAAAATTCAAAATTCTAGCGAAAAAAAGAAGAGAAAAACTAGCTAATTTGAATCTTTTTGAGCAAATTTAAAAAAGAAATTATGGAACTTCATTAGTAATTTTTCCTGATTAAGATTAATTTTAGAAATTTGATGAGATGTTTTAAAAGGTTAAAATCCAATCTGCATTTTGTTAGAATATATAACTGTCACAACAGGGCTTGGATTAAAGTTGTTTCTTCGATGCAGAAAATAATTTGCACGGGCGAGACGCGACTGTGAGTACATCTTTTATTTATATAATATATACAAAACAGGGAAAACATAAACACTTGCTCGATGGCATGAAAGACAATTAACTAGAAACTTAAACAGCATGATGGCATGACTATATACAAACGAAACAAAAGACACTAGCTGTGGCATAAAAAAAACAATACTAGCACTGAGGCATAAATACAAAAACTTACTTGGAGCGAAACAAGGGGCCTGGTTAACGAGGTGTTCGAGGGCATGAAACAAACCAGGAAGTGCCAAGACAGAACTTAAATGTCCAAAAAACTAAACATAACCTGACCAAAACCAAAACATAAACTTACAGGCGTGACAATAACAAATTGGACCAAGCTATATTTCTAATAAAGACAAATCATTATTTCTTCAAGATTTTCCAGAACAAAAATTGTAAAAGAAATTCAAAAGACTTTAAAATGAAATTTAAATTTGATTCGACAGATTTTCTAGATTTGCCAGAATGTTTTTTTCGAATAAATATTTCACAAATATTCTTTGTCCAAAAAACAGAAGCTAAAATGAAGAATTAAATCAAAATGTATTTATTATTCTTTACAATAAAAAAATACTTGAACATTGATTTAAATTGTCAGGAAAGAAGAGGAATTTAAAAGGTATATGTGTTTAAAAATCCTAAAATCATTTTTAAAGTTGCATTTTTTCTCTAAAATTGTATTTCTGAAGGTTATAAGAAGCAAAGTAAAAAAAGTAAATGAATTATTTTAAACAAGTGAAGACCAAGTCTTTAAAATATTTTCTTGGATATTCATCAAATTCTATTTGAGTTTTGTCTTTCTTGGAAATAAAAATTTCGAGCAAAGCGAGACCAGCTTGCTAGTAAATAAATACAATTTAAAAAATAGAGGCAGCTCACTGGTAAGTGCTGCTATTTGAGCTATATTTAGAACAGGCCAGCGGGCGACTCATCTGGTCCTTACGGGCGACCCCTGGTGTAAACATTGCAGGGGGACATAAAAAGTGTACATATAATAAACCAAAACATTTCAAATCCCCTGCAAAATCCTCTGTGGACCAGGTGAGGGTCACAGACCCCCGTTATAGACCTCTGGTCCAGACCACAATGAAGTGATTGGAATCATCCCACTTCACATGCAGCCTTTCACAGGTGTACTCACCTGCTTCCAGAAAAGAGAAGACTTGGTCCAGCGTGCCTTCGAGGTTTGTAGCGTAGTCCTCCAGGCGGAGAACCAGGATCTGCTCCCTGGGGAAGACGCTCAACCAGTCCAGCAAGAAGACGATGTAGAGGCCCAGGTTGAGCCTCACCTGCGGGGACAGAACCAAACACTTATCGTGCTTTTTTTTGTTTGTTTCCTTTTTCAAATGTTCTTCTAATAAGACCATATTTTCAGTATATTAGATGGAATCTTTGACATGTTTCGACTGCCATCTGCAGTCTTCTACAGAAGGGTCACCTGACCGCTGTGACGTGTAGGAGAAAAACAATTAAAAGATTAAAGCTGCAAGCAGCGATGGCCGGGACTGCTTTGGCTGCTGCCCCCGCGACCCAAGCGGTAGAAGATGGATGGATAGATTATTACACAGAGAAAAAGTTGTATACACGTGTTATACATCACTCTCTAGTAATAACAGTTGTAAAGTGGCTTGGGCATTTTGAGACTCTAATGCTTGATGTACAGTTTAAGTTTTTCAACAGTCCGGGGTCTTGTTGTCGTATTTTACGCTTCAAAATGCGCCACACATTTTCGATGGGAGACATGTCTGGACTGCAGGTGGGCCAGGAAAGTACCCGCACTCTTTTACTACAAAGCCACACTGTTTTAACACGTGGCTTGGCATTGTTTTGATGAAATAAGCAGGGGCGTCCATGATAACGTTGCTTGGGTGACAACATATGTTGCTCCAAAACCTGTATGGACCATTCAGCATTAATGGTGCATTTACAGAAGCCTAAGTTACCCATGCCTTGGGCACTAATGCACCCCCATACCATCACAGATGCTGGCTTTTGAACTTTGCGCCTATAACAATCCGGATGGTTATTTTCCTCTTTGCTCCGGAAAACAACACGTCCACAGTTTCCAAATATAATTTTAAATGTGGACTCGTCAGACCACAGAACACTTTTCCACTTTGCTTCAGTCCATCTTAGATGAGCTCGGGCCCAACGAAGCCGGCGGCATTCCTGGGTGTTGTTGATGAATGGCTTTCGCTTTGCATAGTAGTTTTAACTTGCACTTACAGATGTAGCGACCACTTTTAGTTACGGACAGCGGTTTTATGATGTGTTCCTGAGCCCATGTGGTGATATCCTTTACACACTGATGTCGGTTTTTGGTGCAGTACCGCCTGAGGGATCAAAGGTCCGTAATATCATCGCTTACGTGCAGTGATTTCTCCAGATTCTCTGAACTTTTTGATGATCTTACGGACCGGACCGTTGATGGTAAAATCCCTAAATTCCTCGCAATAGCTTGTTGAGAAATGTTCTAAAACTGTTCGACAATTTGCTTACAAAGGGGTGACCATTGCCCCATCTTTGTTTGTGAATTACTTGGCATTTCACGGAAGCTGCTTTTATACCCAATCATGGCACCTGTTCCCAATTAGCCTGCACACCTGAGGGATCTTCCAAATAAGTGTTTGATGAGCATTCCTCAACCTTATCAGTATTTATTGCCACCTTACCAAACTTCTATGTCATGTGTTGCTGGCATCAAATTCTAAAGTTAATGATCCATCCATCCATTTTCTACCGCTTATTCCCTTTCAGGGTCACGGGGGGCGCTGGCGCCTATCTCAGCTACAATCGGGCGGAAGGCAGGGTACACCCTGGACAAGTCGCCACCTCATCGCAGGGCCAACACAGATAGACAAACATTCACACACTAGGGCCAATTTAGTGTTGCCAATCAACCTATCCCCAGGTGCATGTCTTTGGAGGTGGGAGGAAGCCGGACTACCCGGAGGGAACACACGCATTCACAGGGAGAACATGCAAACTGCAAGTTAATGATTATTTGCACCAAAAAAAAATGTTTATCAGTTTTAACAAATATGTTGTCTTTGTAGCATATTCAACTGAATACGGGTTGAAAATGATTTGCAAATCATTGTATTCCCTTTATATTTACATCCAACACAATTTCCCAACTCATATGGAAACGGGGTTTGTATTCTATTCTATTCTAACATCAGAAAGAATGCGAAAAAGAGACAACTGGAAGGTTTACAAGAAGCCAAAAACTAAAATTCGAACAGGAAATCTTAAAATCAGCCATATTAGATCATTGCAAAATAAATAACCACATCATGGACCGAGACAGTTGCAAAATCATCGGCACAGAAAAAAACAAATTCAAACGATGGCTTAAGGAGGCAATCGAACTAAGGAAGTGACCCAAGGCAGCCAACAATTAGGATGCATGAGCATACCTGGGACTGCCTCCTCCTTTAATCATCAAGCGGCGGGGGGTAGACTTGACACGTGTGCCTGGTTTGGCCACACCTATAAGAACAGCTGATAGGCAACACGTCACAGTGGTCAAGGGACCCTTCTGAAGAAGACTGCAGATGACAGTCCAAACATGTCATTCCATCTAAAATACCCAAAATATGGTTATTACAAGAAGAATTGAAAAAGTATATGAATAAGAAGACACAATGAACCTTTTTGAGCAATTTGTCTTGCTTTTAGTCTTTCAAAATGCTCAAGAAGCTTCTCCCCAATTAGATGTGCAATCAATTCTCAATTCAAATAAAAGGTGTTCAAGCTGCACTGAGCAAAAAGATCCTCAAGAGGGCGCCAAAGGACACAACTGCCCAACTGACACAACTGACACAACTGTGATGGGAGCCATCACCCAGTCTAGCAGGTCAGAAGCAGACCTGAAGGGAGTTGGCCAGGCTGGTGCTGTACACACAGAACCGGAGAGACCTCCCCAGAAGACAGGACTGAAAGAGCTTGACAGATCTGACCACCTTCTGATGGAAGTCCTCTGCTGACTTGTTGGCCGCGTTGAAGTACAAGTAGTCCGAGTACAACCTGGAGAGGGGGAAAAAAAACAGATGAGGCTCCGTGGACTGTGAAGACCTACTTGCCGTGCCCACCTCTCTACAGGGTCTCGGAGCATTACGATGACCTTGGCCCCCGGCTGGGCCGTGTGGATGAAGTCCTGGACCAGGAATGGGGGCTCTGTCTCCTCCCCGTCGCCATGGAGATACCTCCACACTTGGTTGTCCCACATGGTGGATGCACTGGCCTCACCTGGTAACAACAAAGACATGTCCTTTGAACTAGGGCTGGGCTATACGGCCTTTTATTAATATCTCAAGCATACCTTATTTCCTTGAATTGCCGCCGGGTATATAGTATGCGCCTGCCTAGAATTACTGCCGGGTCGAACTCCTTTCGCAAAATAATTAGCGCATGCTTAGCATTTCCACCGGGTCAAACTCGTCACGTCACAAGTGACACTTCACCTGTCATCATTTTCAAAATGGAGGAGGCTGATTTCTATTATATATAAATCACATAAAGGTAAGAAGATTAAGAGCTATTCAGTAGGATTTAAGGTCCAATTTATTGAATATGCTAAAAAGAACAGTAAGCAGCTATGTTTTATTAATATACCGTAGCTGCGTGTGTCAAATATGAGTCATTAAATGACTCCCGCCTCCTGGTGGTAGAGGGCGCTAGTGATCCTTCTTGCGACTACTCGGCTGCAGAAGAAGTGACACCAAGCAGCAAGAGTGAGCAGCGATCGTTTGTTTTTTCCTCTCGCTTGCACTTTTAACATGGAGGATTACATATCTAAAATAAAACCGTTTTCTAAACTGGACTTTCAATCGAAGCAGGAGGTAATAAAGGAAGATCTCCATCGAGACAGAGAGACTTTTAAAACTGAAGAAAGATAAGGAAGACTTCTATAAACAAGTTATCGATGCTTTTGATCAGAAGGAGCTGCACATGGACTTCATTTATAAGTAAAGGTAAGACCATAATAAGGTTTTTTTATTTAATGGGCTTTTCATTATGTATCCTTACATCACACTCAAATTTATAAGCACAGGCCTAGATTTACCGCATGCCTTGGGTAAACGCCGGAGTGAGAGGAGGTTTTAAATTAATTAGCGCCCCGGCGGCAATTCAAGGAATACAGTAATATGGCCTTTTATTAATATGTGGATATTTTTAGGCCATGTCACAATACACCATGTATATCTGGATATTTTGCCTTAGCCTTGAATGAACACTTGATGCATATAATCACAGCAGTATGATGATTCTATGTGTCTACATTCAAACATTGTTCTTCATACTGTAATATATGCTACTTTTAAACTTTCATGCAGAGAGGGAAATCCCAACTAAAAGTGTATTTATGAAACAGTTATTGGCACAGTGGCACAAACATTCATGTCATTTCCAAAACAAAAAGTGCAAGATTGTCAGAGACATTTTAAAACAAGCTATGAGTGCACCTTTGTGCATGATGTCACTAAGATGACATATCAAAACAACACTAAATTAAAGAGCACTTTTTCAACAGAACACCACTACAATAGTTTAAAACAAATAAAGTGCACTTTTGTGCATGATGTCACACAAGATATTTCAATAAGTGTCAAATAAAAATGAGCTGCATAATAGGAAATCAAATAGTGTATGTGGTAGGTTCCTGCGGACGTTATCTCCTTATGTTGACTATTTTTTTCATATGGTGTTGATGTGGAAATGGTTGCTTGGGCATTTTGTGGGTGTGACACCGAACGGAGATGTTGACATGCGGAGTTTCAAGCACTCCCTATTCTTTAGCGGGTGACTTTTCAAATGATGCTACAAATTAGCAGTGCTGCGTATGTGTGTGTATGTATATATATACATACATACATATAGATATATATCACATTAGAACTAACTCAAGGTTTATTTGAGTTTCTTGGACAGCTTTGAGTGGACCAGGTTCCACATGAATGGAACATTGGACTCCAGGCAGCATATTGACAACACTAAGATAGCATTTCCATGTGCCTGGTCACGTGGATATCCACAGAGGAATGTGGTGCAAAGAGAGCAAGGTCTGGCAGGAGACCACAGCGGGACAGAAAGGTCTGGCAGGAGACCACAGACAAAAGAGAAAGGTCTGGCGTGACAGACTGCTTCTGGAGAGCGCAGAGTCGCGTAGTCAAAGTGACAAAAGCCCAGGTGGTTTCATGCAAGCCACCACTTTCACACCTGTTCACCTGTGAGGAGCTGCAAGGGGCGGTCCGTGGGGGGGTTCCACTACTGGGTGCGTGAATGTTGTGGGCTGACAGGTCAAAGAGATCCAGGTAGTCTTCCACGGGGAATCTTCTCTGGGAGCCGTATTTGAAGCGGATGTAACCTGGATGACACAAGAACAGCCGAAACACAGATGATTTCTCCAAAACACTTTGAATTGACATCATTCCTGACATCAGGGGAGATGTCAGTTTTTGTTGTTTTTTTGTGAGGGCACAGAAATGTATCAAACTGACTTTAAAGTCTTATATAAGTATACTTGCCAACCCTCCCGGACAATTCAGGAGACTCACGAAATTCAGCGCCTCTCCCGAAAACCTCCCGAGACAAATTTTCTCCCGAAATTCAGGCGGAGCTGGAGGCCACGCCCCCTCCAGCTCCATGCGGACTTGAGTGAGGACGGCCTGTTTTCCCACAATATAAACAGCGTGTCTGCCCAATGACGTTATAACTGTAGAATGATCGAGGGCGAGTTCTTGGTTTGTTATGTGGGTTTATTGTTAGGCAGTGTCATTATCGTCCTCCCAGCGCGGTAACAACACACAACAACAGCAGTCACGTTTTCGTCTACCGTAAAGCAGTTTGTCTGCCGTGAACAGCAATGTTGCGACACTCTTAAACAGGACAATACTGCCATCTACTGTACATACATATGTGGCAATAACATCTACGGCTTTTAGAAAATGCAGTGCCAAACTGCACACACAACATCTGTAAATATACTCCTCCCCTCTTAACCACGCCCCACCCCAAAAGATAAGTAAAACTCCTCAGAGGGTGAGATAACTCCTGGAATGAAACAAATGCCTCCACGGTCATGTCTCTCATGATGATTAAAAAAATATCGTATTATTAAAGTCTTATATAAGCATACTTGCCAACCCTTCCGGACAATTCAGGAGACTCACGAAATTCAGCGCATCTCCCGAAAACCTCCCGAGACAAATTTTCTCCCGAAATTCAGGCGGAGCTGGAGGCCACGCCCCCTCCAGCTGCATGCGGACCTGAGTGAGGACGGCCTGTTTTCCCACAATATAAACAGCGTGTCTGCCCAATGACGTTATAACTGTAGAATGATCGAGGGCGAGTTCTTGGTTTGTTATGTGGGTTTATTGTTAGGCAGTGTCATTATCGTCCTCCCAGCGCGGTAACAACACACAACAACAGCAGTCACGTTTTCGTCTGCCGTAAACAGCAATGTTGTGACACTCTTAAACAGGACAATACTGTCATCTACTGTAAATGCATATGTGACGATAACATCTACGGCTTTTAGAAAATGCAGTGCCCAACAGCACACACAACATCTGTAAATATACTCCTCCCCTCTTAACCACGCCCCACCCCAAAAGATAAGTAAAACTCCTCAGAGGGTGAGATAACTCCTGGAATGAAACAAATGCCTCCACGGTCATGTCTCTCATGATGATTAAAAAAATATCGTATTATTAAAGTCTTATATAAGCATACTTGCCAACCCTCCGGACAATTCGAGAGACTCCGAAATTCAGCGCCTCTCCCGAAAACCTCCCGAGACAAATTTTCTCCCGAAATTCAGGCGGAGCTGGAGGCCACGCCCCCTCCAGCTCCATGCGGACCTGAGTGAGGACAGCCTGTTTTCCCACAATATAAACAGCGTGTCTGCGCAATGACGTTATAACTGTAGAATGATCGAGGGCGAGTTCTTGGTTTCTTATGTGGGTTTATTGTTAGGCAGTTTCATTATCGTCATCCCAGTGCGGTAACAACACACAACAACAGCAGTCACGTTTTCATCTGCCGTAAACAGCAATGTTGTGACACTCTTAAACAGGACAATACTGCCATCTACCGTACATGCATATGTGACAATAACATCTACGGCTTTTAGAGAGCGCAGTGCACAACTGCGCACATAACATCTGTAAATATACTCCTCCCCTCTTAACCACGCCCCACCCCAAAAGATAAGTAAAACTCCTCAGAGGGTGAGATAACTCCTGGAATGAAACAAATGCCTCCACGGTCATGTCTCTCATGATGATTAAAAAAATATTGTATTATTAAAGTCTTACATAAGCATACTTGCCAACCTCCCGGAAAATTCGAGAGACTCACGAAATCCAGCGCCTCTCCTGAAAACCTCCCGAGACAAATTTTCTCCTGAAATTCAGGCGGAGCTGGAGGCCACGCCCCCTCCAGCTCCATGCGTACCTGAGTGAGGACAGCCTGTTTTCCCACAATATAAACAGCGTGTCTGCCCAATGACGTTATAACTGTAGAATGATCGAGGGCGAGTTCTTGGTTTGTTATGTGGGTTTATTGTTAGGCAGTGTCATTATCGTCCTCCCAGCGCGGTAACAACACACAACAACAGCAGTCACGTTTTCGTCTGCCGTAAACAGCAATGTTGTGACACTCTTAAACAGGACAATACTGCCATCTACCGTACATGCATATGTGACAATAACATCTACGGCTTTTAGAGAGTGCAGTGCACAACTGCGCACATAACATCTGTAAATATACTCCTCCCCTCTTAACCACGCCCCACCCCAAAAGATAAGTAAAACTCCTCAGAGGGTGAGATAACTCCTGGAATGAAAAAAATGCCTCCACGGTCATGTCTCTCATGATGATTAAAAAAATATCGTATTATTAAAGTCTTATATAAGCATACTTGCCAACCCTCCCGGACAATTCGCTGATGACATCATAACACCTGATCTCCCGATGCCTTACCGAAGCGTTTCCTGGTCCACCAGTGTGGCTCCTTCATGAAGTTGAAGCGGCCTTGGGGATGCAGCAGCATCCTGTAGAACAAGTCTGTGGTGCCGCATTTGGGTTGGCCGATGATGTAGAAGTAAGGCAGGCATCGCAGGCGGAACCGCCGGCCGTCGCGGCGGCGCAGGCGGAAGTTGGACCTCAGCTGCTCGCTCACGCCCATGAAGCTCTTGGAGCGCACGGCGAAGAGGTTCCTCTTGTAGGGATCGTCGCCAGTCTCGCCTGAGACCTCCTGGTACCAGCAGGGGCTTTTGATCCCCGGCAGGAAGTGGCGAGGGATGACAGAGAACAACTGTTGACAGAGAGAGAGAGAGAGTCACTTGCTAAAAACACCAGCTCTCAGCCACAGGTGTCAAACGCTGGCATTCCTCGTGTCATGAATATGTGTGTTGGTTGATTTTGAAAACTGTTTGTAAAAGTAATCTGATGATTGATCTAACACGACAGTTTTAAAGAACATAAGGAGACTACATTGCATCTTTTGTTCAACAGACAACCAAGACAGGCGTGAATGCATAAATGAAATACAAACCCTGTTTCCATGAGTTGGGAAATTATGTTAGATGTAAATATAAACGGAATACAATGATTTGCAAATCATTTTCAACCCATATTCAGTTGAATATGCTACAAAGACAACATATTTGATGTTCAAACTCATAAACTTTTTTTTTTGTGCAAATAATCGTTAACTTTAGAATTTGATGCCAGCAACACGTGACAAAGAAGTTGGGAAAAAGGCAATAAATACTGATAAAGTTGAGGAATGCTCATCAAACACTTATTTGGAACATCCCACAGGTGTGCAGGCTAATTGGGAACAGGTGGGTGCCATGATTGGCTATAAAAACAGCTTCCCAAAAAATGCTCAGTCTTTCACAGGAAAGGATGGGGCGAGGTACACCCTTTTGTCCACAACTGCGTGAGCAAATAGTCAAACAGTTTAAGAACGTTTCTCAAAGTGCAATTGCAAGAAATTCAAGGATTTCAACATCTACGGTCCATAATACCATCAAAAGGCTCAGAGAATCTGGAGAAATCACTCCACGTAAGCGGCATGGCCAAAAACCAACATTGAATGACCGTGTCCTTTGATACCTCGGATGGCACTGTATCAAAAACCGACATCAATCTCTAAAGGATATCACCACATGGGCTCAGGAACACTTCAGAAAACCACTGTCACTAAATACAGTTTGTCGCTACATCTGTAAGTGCAAGTTAAAGCTCTTCTATGCAAAGCGAAAGCCATTTATCAACAACATCCAGAAACACCGCCGGCTTCTCTGGGCCCGAGATCATCTAAGATGGACTGATGCAAAGTGGAAAAATGTTCCGTGGTCTGACAAGTCCACATTTCAAATTCTTTTTGGAAACTGTGGACATTTGTGTCCTCGAGAACAAAGAGGAAAAGAACCATCCAAATTGCTATAGGCGCAAAGTTCAAAAGCCAGCATCTGTGATGGTATGGGGGTGCATTAGTGCCCAACGCATGGGTAACTTACACATCTGTAAAGGCACCATTAATGCTGAAAGGTACATACAGCTTTTGGAACAACATATACTGCCATTCAAGCAACGTTATCATGGACGCCCCTGCTTATTTCAGCAAGACAATGCCACACCACGTGTTACAACAGCGCGGCTTCATAGTAAAAGAGTGCGGGTACTAGACTGGACTGCAGGCCTGTCTCCCATTGAAAATGTTGAAGCCTAAAATACGACAACAGAGACCCTGGACTGTTGAACCACTTAAGCTGTACATCAAGCAAGAATGGGATAGAATTCCACCTAAGAAAAGCTTCAAAAATGTGTCTCCTCAGTTCCCAAACATTTATTGAGTGTTGTTAAAAGAAAAGGTGAAGTAACACAGTGGTAAACATGCCCTTTCCCAACTACTTTGGCACGTGTTGCAGCCATGAAATTCTAAGTTAATTATTATTTGCAAAAAATAAAAAATAAAGTTTATGAGTTTGAACATCAATTATCTTATCTTTGTAGTGCATTCAATTGAATATGGGTTGAGAAGGATTTGCAAATCATTGTATTTTGTTTTTATTTACATCTAACACAATTTCCCAACTCATTGTACTTGTGCAATGACAATAAAGACCTACTTTCCTACCAAAAGAGTAAAAGACCTAAGCAGCTTCCTTGAGGCACGCCGCAGTAATTGTACTAGTCTTCAAATAGGCTACAAAAGTTATATAAGTTGAAAAGGATTTGCAAATCATTGTATTCTCTAATTCAATACGGCGTGGCGCAGTGGAAGAGTGGCCGTGTGCAACCCGAGGGTCCCTGGTTCAATTCCCACCTAGTACCAACCTCGTCACGTCTGTTGTGTCCTGAGCAAGACACTTCACCCTTGCTCCTGATGGGTGCTGGTTGGTGCCTTGCATGGCAGCTCCCTCCATCAGTGTGTGAATGTGTGTGTGAATGGGTAAATGTGGAAGTAGTGTCAACGCGCTTTGAGTACCTTGAAGGTAGAAAAGCGCTACAGAAGTACAACCCATTTATCATTTATTTATTTATCTCTTTTTTATTTACCATTTACACAAAGAGACAACTTCACTGCTTTTGGAGTTTGTATACATTTTATGATATGTGTATTGTCAATATGGCGCGACCCTGACGTGTGTGAAAGAGTATTTTGGACTTACCTGAGGGTCCGTCTCGATGATGTCCTTTTCCTCAGGAGCCCTCCTGGGTGGGTATTCCAATTTAGGGTGGATTATCCTCATTAGCTGCTTCATGTCCACTGAAGTCCTTTCTGAGGAGAGCGCCGCCGTCGCTGCTGCGGCACTGCCGCTGGAGAAGTTGTCACTTTTGAGTTGATAGCCGGCGCTCAGCAGTCCCTTCTTGTCCCACGTCAGGACTTTGGAGGCCGTGACCAGGAAGGTCAGAGTCATGCCCAGCAGGAAGAGCATTGTTTTGACTCTGGAGAAGTTCACCCCGGACGACTTGAGGCGCACGTGTTCAGGCGTGCACCCGGGCCTGGCGTCCAACGATGTCCTGAGGGGCGTTTCTCCGAGGTGTCCAGCCTGCGGGACACGGCCATGGTCCAACCGGGTGGTTCTGCCATGTTTCCACCCCGTGAGTGCCATGCTGACATGAAGTAGGCATGTGGAGGGCCTCACGCCCCCGAGTGTGTCTGCAAAGTGGAAACACTTGTTCAAGCAGAGAACTTGCCCCTCGTACAAGATTCTCATCATGGCGTGTGAATTTGAAGCTTCCTACTTTGAGCACAAATCTCCTCATAAGTGTGTGATGAGTGTGTGTTGTTGTTTCAACATGGACACAAGCTCCACCGTGAGACCTTAGTGGTCAGAACAATAGTTACTCTGTAATTCAGCACTAACAACACAACATGAATTCTCTGTGAACTAAAAAAGGGCTTTTTTATTTTGTTAACCCTTGAGGCGCTAAACCACACTTTTTCCACTGACAAAACCTTCAAAACTAGTCCAATGTGTAGAGTTATTTTCAAACAACTATGAACCAACCAGAAAACACTGATTGTGTTGTATTGTTTGTGCTGTGGCGCCACCTTTTGGACGAGTTCCCTCACTGCAGGTGCTGCAGCGTCCTTCCATTTACCAGCAATGATTTTTTTCTTTTTAATAAACCGGAGTGTGGTTCAGTCTTCTAGCCGTCCATAGCGTTTCTACTTCAAAAGGATTGTCCATTCGACACTCCGAGCAGTGTTTGCAATACAACTAATGCTGTTAATACTCACTAAACCAGGGGTCCCCAAACTGCGGCCCTTGGGAAGTCCTACGTTAAAAAAAAATTAAAAAATATGTTTTAATTTTTTTATTATTATTTTTTTAAATATGTCCTTTCTAATTCATTTTCTACCGCTTGTTACCCTCGGTGTCTCCTAGCCGCTCAGGGAAATCATAGACTCTAAAAATGCATTTTCCCATCTATAACATGACATACATACATACATATATATATATATATATATATATATATATATATATATATATATATATATATATATATATATATAGACATATACACATATATATATATATATATATATATATATATATATACATACACACACATGTATATGTGCATATATATATATGTGTGTATATATATATATATATATGTGTGTATATATATATATATATATATACACACATGTATATGTGTATATATAAATATATATGTATATATAAATATATGTGTATATATATATATGTGTGTATATATATATATGTATGTATGTATATACAGTGGGGCAAAAAAGTATTTAGTCAGCCAGCGATTGTGCAAGTTCTCCCACTTAAAATGATGACAGAGGTCTGTAATTTTCATCATAGGTACACTTCAACTGTGAGAGACAGAATGTGAAAAAAAAATCCAGGAATTCACATTGTAGGAATTTTAAATAATTTATTTGTAAATTATGGTGGAAAATAAGCATTTGGTCAACCATTCAAAGCTCTCACTGATGGAAGGAGGTTTTGGCTCAAAATCTCACGATACATGGCCCCATTTATTCTTTCCTTAACACGGATCAATCGTCCGGTCCCCTTAGCAGAAAAACAGCCCCAAAGCATGATGTTTCCACCCCCATGCTTCACAGTAGGTGTGGTGTTCTTGGGATGCAACTCAGTATTCTTCTTCCTCCAAACACAACGGGTTGAGTTTATACCAAAAAGTTATATTTTGGTTTCATCTGACCACATGACATTCTCTCAAACCTCTGCTGTATCATCCATGTATCTATTTTGGTATAAACTCAACTCGTCGTGTTTGGAGGAAGAAGAATACTGAGTTGCATCCCACCATGAGATTTTGAGCCAAAACCTCCTTCCATCAGTTAGAGCTTTGAATGGTTGACCAATAACTTTTTTCCACCATAATTTACAAATAAATTCTTTATAATTCCTACAATGTGAATTCCTGGATTTTTTTTTCACATTCTGTCTCTCACAGTTGAAGTGTACCTATGATGAAAATTACACA
>NC_084619.1:69430247-69440832 GCF_033978795.1 Nerophis ophidion | reverse complement strand
TGGCTTCTTTGGGTAAAGGACCTGACAAGATGGCACAGATTGTATTCAAACACTATTGTTGAGCAAGTGATATGACAATTTGACGCTCTCTGACTTTTAATCCTTCATAAAACCCCAGCAAAACAAGGCGGGATGACAGCAAACTACAACAAAATAAGTCACACATTGAAAGAGAATTGATCGTGGAAGTCAACTAAATCCGAACTGGTAAATAAGACTAAAAAAATACATTTAACTTGATTGTTAATGGTTGAAACGGACATTCTAGAACAGGGGTCACCAACATTTTTGAAAGCAAGAGCTACTTCTTGGGTACTGATTAATGCAAAGGGCTACCAGTTTGATACACACTTAAATAAATTGCCAGAAATAGCCATTTTGCTCAATTTACCTTTAATAAATAAATCTATATTTATAAAAAAATGGATATTTCTGTCTGTCATTCCGTTGTACATTTTTTTTCCTTTTATGGAAGGATTTTTGTAGAGAATAAATGATGAAAAAAACACTTAATTGAACGGTTTAAAAGAGGAGAAAACAGGAAAAAAATGAAAATTAAATTTTGAAACAGTTTATCTTCAATTTCGACTCTTTAAAATTCAAAATTCTAGCGAAAAAAGAAGAGAAAAACTAGCTAATTTGAATCTTTTTGAACAAATTTAAAAAAGAAATTATGGAACATCATTAGTAATTTTTCCTGATTAAGATTAATTTTAGAATTTTGATGAGATGTTTTAAAAGGTTAAAATCCAATCTGCATTTTGTTAGAATATATAACTGTCACAACAGGGCTTGGATTAAAGTTGTTTCTTCGATGCAGAAAATAATTTGCACGGGCGAGACGCGACTGTGAGTACATCTTTTATTTATATAATATATACAAAACAGGGAAAACATAAACACTTGCTCGATGGCATGAAAGACAATTAACTATAAACTTAAACAGCACGATGGCATGACTATATACAAACGAAACAAAAGACACTAGCTGTGGCATAAACAAAACAATACTAGCACTGAGGCATAAATACAAAAACTTACTTGGAGCGAAACAAGGGGCCTGAATAACGAGGTGTTCGAGGGCATGAAACAAACCAGGAAGTGCCAAGACAGAACTTAAATGTCCAAAAAACTAAACATAACCTGACCAAAACCAAAACATAAACTTACAGGCGTGACAATAACAAATTGGACCAAGCTATATTTCTAATAAAGACAAATCATTATTTCTTCAAGATTTTCCAGAACAAAAATTGTAAAAGAAATTCAAAAGACTTTAAAATGAGATTTAAATTTGATTCGACAGATTTTCTAGATTTGCCAGAATGTTTTTTTCGAATAAATATTTCACAAATATTCTTTGTCCAAAAAACAGAAGCTAAAATGAAGAATTAAATCAAAATGTATTTATTATTATTTACAATAAAAAAATACTTGAACATTGATTTAAATTGTCAGTAAAGAAGAGGAATTTAAAAGGTATATGTGTTTAAAAATCCTAAAATCATTTTTAAAGTTGCATTTTTTCTCTAAAATTGTATTTCTGAAGGTTATAAGAAGCAAAGTAAAAAAAGTAAATGAATTATTTTAAACAAGTGAAGACCAAGTCTTTAAAATATTTTCTTGGATATTCATCAAATTCTATTTGAGTTTTGTCTTTCTTAGAAATAAAAATTTCGAGCAAAGCGAGACCAGCTTGCTAGTAAATAAATACAATTTAAAAAATAGAGGCAGCTCACTGGTAAGTGCTGCTATTTGAGCTATTTTTAGAACAGGCCAGCGGGCGACTCATCTGGTCCTTACGGGCGACCCCTGGTGTAAACATTGCAGGGGGACATAAAAAGTGTACATATAATAAACCAAAACATTTCAAATCCCCTGCAAAATCCTCTGTGGACCAGGTGAGGGTCACAGACCCCCGTTATAGACCTCTGGTCCAGACCACAATGAAGTGATTGGAATCATCCCACTTCACATGCAGCCTTTCACAGGTGTACTCACCTGCTTCCAGAAAAGAGAAGACTTGGTCCAGCGTGCCTTCGAGGTTTGTAGCGTAGTCCTCCAGGCGGAGAACCAGGATCTGCTCCCTGGGGAAGACGCTCAACCAGTCCAGCAAGAAGACGATGTAGAGGCCCAGGTTGAGCCTCACCTGCGGGGACAGAACCAAACACTTATCGTGCTTTTTTTTGTTTGTTTCCTTTTTCAAATGTTCTTCTAATAAGACCATATTTTCAGTATATTAGATGGAATCTTTGACATGTTTCGACTGCCATCTGCAGTCTTCTACAGAAGGGTCACCTGACCGCTGTGACGTGTAGGAGAAAAACAATAAAAAAATTAAAGCTGCAAGCAGCGATGGCCGGGACTGCTTTGGCTGCTGCCCCCGCGACCCAAGCGGTAGAAGATGGATGGATAGATTATTACACAGAGAAAAAGTTGTATACACATGTGTTATACATCAGTCTCTAGTAATAACAGTTGTAAAGTGGCTTGGGCATTTTGAGACTCTAATGCTTGATGTACAGTTTAAGTTTTTCAACAGTCCGGGGTCTTGTTGTCGTATTTTACGCTTCAAAATGCGCCACACATTTTCGATGGGAGACATGTCTGGACTGCAGGTGGGCCAGGAAAGTACCCGCACTCTTTTACTACAAAGCCACACTGTTTTAACACGTGGCTTGGCATTGTTTTGATGAAATAAGCAGGGGCGTCCATGATAACGTTGCTTGGGTGACAACATATGTTGCTCCAAAACCTGTATGGACCATTCAGCATTAATGGTGCATTTACAGAAGCCTAAGTTACCCATGCCTTGGGCACTAATGCACCCCCATACCATCACAGATGCTGGCTTTTGAACTTTGCGCCTATAACAATCCGGATGGTTATTTTCCTCTTTGCTCCGGAAAACAACACGTCCACAGTTTCCAAATATAATTTTAAATGTGGACTCGTCAGACCACAGAACACTTTTCCACTTTGCTTCAGTCCATCTTAGATGAGCTCGGGCCCAACGAAGCCGGCGGCATTCCTGGGTGTTGTTGATGAATGGCTTTCGCTTTGCATAGTAGTTTTAACTTGCACTTACAGATGTAGCGACCACTTTTAGTTACGGACAGCGGTTTTATGATGTGTTCCTGAGCCCATGTGGTGATATCCTTTACACACTGATGTCGGTTTTTGGTGCAGTACCGCCTGAGGGATCAAAGGTCCGTAATATCATCGCTTACGTGCAGTGATTTCTCCAGATTCTCTGAACTTTTTGATGATCTTACGGACCGGACCGTTGATGGTAAAATCCCTAAATTCCTCGCAATAGCTTGTTGAGAAATGTTCTAAAACTGTTCGACAATTTGCTTACAAAGGGGTGACCATTGCCCCATCTTTGTTTGTGAATTACTTGGCATTTCACGGAAGCTGCTTTTATACCCAATCATGGCACCTGTTCCCAATTAGCCTGCACACCTGAGGGATCTTCCAAATAAGTGTTTGATGAGCATTCCTCAACCTTATCAGTATTTATTGCCACCTTACCAAACTTCTATGTCATGTGTTGCTGGCATCAAATTCTAAAGTTAATGATCCATCCATCCATTTTCTACCGCTTATTCCCTTTCAGGGTCACGGGGGGCGCTGGCGCCTATCTCAGCTACAATCGGGCGGAAGGCAGGGTACACCCTGGACAAGTCGCCACCTCATCGCAGGGCCAACACAGATAGACAAACATTCACACACTAGGGCCAATTTAGTGTTGCCAATCAACCTATCCCCAGGTGCATGTCTTTGGAGGTGGGAGGAAGCCGGACTACCCGGAGGGAACACACGCATTCACAGGGAGAACATGCAAACTGCAAGTTAATGATTATTTGCACCAAAAAAAAATGTTTATCAGTTTTAACAAATATGTTGTCTTTGTAGCATATTCAACTGAATACGGGTTGAAAATGATTTGCAAATCATTGTATTCCCTTTATATTTACATCCAACACAATTTCCCAACTCATATGGAAACGGGGTTTGTATTCTATTCTATTCTAACATCAGAAAGAATGCGAAAAAGAGACAACTGGAAGGTTTACAAGAAGCCAAAAACTAAAATTCGAACAGGAAATCTTAAAATCAGCCATATTAGATCATTGCAAAATAAATAACCACATCATGGACCGAGACAGTTGCAAAATCATCGGCACAGAAAAAAACAAATTCAAACGATGGCTTAAGGAGGCAATCGAACTAAGGAAGTGACCCAAGGCAGCCAACAATTAGGATGCATGAGCATACCTGGGACTGCCTCCTCCTTTAATCATCAAGCGGCGGGGGGTAGACTTGACACGTGTGCCTGGTTTGGCCACACCTATAAGAACAGCTGATAGGCAACACGTCACAGTGGTCAAGGGACCCTTCTGAAGAAGACTGCAGATGACAGTCCAAACATGTCATTCCATCTAAAATACCCAAAATATGGTTATTACAAGAAGAATTGAAAAAGTATATGAATAAGAAGACACAATGAACCTTTTTGAGCAATTTGTCTTGCTTTTAGTCTTTCAAAATGCTCAAGAAGCTTCTCCCCAATTAGATGTGCAATCAATTCTCAATTCAAATAAAAGGTGTTCAAGCTGCACTGAGCAAAAAGATCCTCAAGAGGGCGCCAAAGGACACAACTGCCCAACTGACACAACTGACACAACTGTGATGGGAGCCATCACCCAGTCTAGCAGGTCAGAAGCAGACCTGAAGGGAGTTGGCCAGGCTGGTGCTGTACACACAGAACCGGAGAGACCTCCCCAGAAGACAGGACTGAAAGAGCTTGACAGATCTGACCACCTTCTGATGGAAGTCCTCTGCTGACTTGTTGGCCGCGTTGAAGTACAAGTAGTCCGAGTACAACCTGGAGAGGGGGAAAAAAAACAGATGAGGCTCCGTGGACTGTGAAGACCTACTTGCCGTGCCCACCTCTCTACAGGGTCTCGGAGCATTACGATGACTTTGGCCCCCGGCTGGGCCGTGTGGATGAAGTCCTGGACCAGGAATGGGGGCTCTGTCTCCTCCCCGTCGCCATGGAGATACCTCCACACTTGGTTGTCCCACATGGTGGATGCACTGGCCTCACCTGGTAACAACAAAGACATGTCCTTTGAACTAGGGCTGGGCTATACGGCCTTTTATTAATATCTCAAGCATACCTTATTTCCTTGAATTGCCGCCGGGTATATAGTATGCGCCTGCCTAGAATTACTGCCGGGTCGAACTCCTTTCGCAAAATAATTAGCGCATGCTTAGCATTTCCACCGGGTCAAACTCGTCACGTCACAAGTGACACTTCACCTGTCATCATTTTCAAAATGGAGGAGGCTGATTTCTATTATATATAAATCACATAAAGGTAAGAAGATTAAGAGCTATTCAGTAGGATTTAAGGTCCAATTTATTGAATATGCTAAAAAGAACAGTAAGCAGCTATGTTTTATTAATATACCGTAGCTGCGTGTGTCAAATATGAGTCATTAAATGACTCCCGCCTCCTGGTGGTAGAGGGCGCTAGTGATCCTTCTTGCGACTACTCGGCTGCAGAAGAAGTGACACCAAGCAGCAAGAGTGAGCAGCGATCGTTTGTTTTTTCCTCTCGCTTGCACTTTTAACATGGAGGATTACATATCTAAAATAAAACCGTTTTCTAAACTGGACTTTCAATCGAAGCAGGAGGTAATAAAGGAAGATCTCCATCGAGACAGAGAGACTTTTAAAACTGAAGAAAGATAAGGAAGACTTCTATAAACAAGTTATCGATGCTTTTGATCAGAAGGAGCTGCACATGGACTTCATTTATAAGTAAAGGTAAGACCATAATAAGGTTTTTTTATTTAATGGGCTTTTCATTATGTATCCTTACATCACACTCAAATTTATAAGCACAGGCCTAGATTTACCGCATGCCTTGGGTAAACGCCGGAGTGAGAGGAGGTTTTAAATTAATTAGCGCCCCGGCGGCAATTCAAGGAATACAGTAATATGGCCTTTTATTAATATGTGGATATTTTTAGGCCATGTCACAATACACCATGTATATCTGGATATTTTGCCTTAGCCTTGAATGAACACTTGATGCATATAATCACAGCAGTATGATGATTCTATGTGTCTACATTCAAACATTGTTCTTCATACTGTAATATATGCTACTTTTAAACTTTCATGCAGAGAGGGAAATCCCAACTAAAAGTGTATTTATGAAACAGTTATTGGCACAGTGGCACAAACATTCATGTCATTTCCAAAACAAAAAGTGCAAGATTGTCAGAGACATTTTAAAACAAGCTATGAGTGCACCTTTGTGCATGATGTCACTAAGATGACATATCAAAACAACACTAAATTAAAGAGCACTTTTTCAACAGAACACCACTACAATAGTTTAAAACAAATAAAGTGCACTTTTGTGCATGATGTCACACAAGATATTTCAATAAGTGTCAAATAAAAATGAGCTGCATAATAGGAAATCAAATAGTGTATGTGGTAGGTTCCTGCGGACGTTATCTCCTTATGTTGACTATTTTTTTCATATGGTGTTGATGTGGAAATGGTTGCTTGGGCATTTTGTGGGTGTGACACCGAACGGAGATGTTGACATGCGGAGTTTCAAGCACTCCCTATTCTTTAGCGGGTGACTTTTCAAATGATGCTACAAATTAGCAGTGCTGCGTATGTGTGTGTATGTATATATATACATACATACATATAGATATATATCACATTAGAACTAACTCAAGGTTTATTTGAGTTTCTTGGACAGCTTTGAGTGGACCAGGTTCCACATGAATGGAACATTGGACTCCAGGCAGCATATTGACAACACTAAGATAGCATTTCCATGTGCCTGGTCACGTGGATATCCACAGAGGAATGTGGTGCAAAGAGAGCAAGGTCTGGCAGGAGACCACAGCGGGACAGAAAGGTCTGGCAGGAGACCACAGACAAAAGAGAAAGGTCTGGCGTGACAGACTGCTTCTGGAGAGCGCAGAGTCGCGTAGTCAAAGTGACAAAAGCCCAGGTGGTTTCATGCAAGCCACCACTTTCACACCTGTTCACCTGTGAGGAGCTGCAAGGGGCGGTCCGTGGGGGGGGTTCCACTACTGGGTGCGTGAATGTTGTGGGCTGACAGGTCAAAGAGATCCAGGTAGTCTTCCACGGGGAATCTTCTCTGGGAGCCGTATTTGAAGCGGATGTAACCTGGATGACACAAGAACAGCCGAAACACAGATGATTTCTCCAAAACACTTTGAATTGACATCATTCCTGACATCAGGGGAGATGTCAGTTTTTGTTGTTTTTTTGTGAGGGCACAGAAATGTATCAAACTGACTTTAAAGTCTTATATAAGTATACTTGCCAACCCTCCCGGACAATTCAGGAGACTCACGAAATTCAGCGCCTCTCCCGAAAACCTCCCGAGACAAATTTTCTCCCGAAATTCAGGCGGAGCTGGAGGCCACGCCCCCTCCAGCTCCATGCGGACTTGAGTGAGGACGGCCTGTTTTCCCACAATATAAACAGCGTGTCTGCCCAATGACGTTATAACTGTAGAATGATCGAGGGCGAGTTCTTGGTTTGTTATGTGGGTTTATTGTTAGGCAGTGTCATTATCGTCCTCCCAGCGCGGTAACAACACACAACAACAGCAGTCACGTTTTCGTCTACCGTAAAGCAGTTTGTCTGCCGTGAACAGCAATGTTGCGACACTCTTAAACAGGACAATACTGCCATCTACTGTACATACATATGTGGCAATAACATCTACGGCTTTTAGAAAATGCAGTGCCAAACTGCACACACAACATCTGTAAATATACTCCTCCCCTCTTAACCACGCCCCACCCCAAAAGATAAGTAAAACTCCTCAGAGGGTGAGATAACTCCTGGAATGAAACAAATGCCTCCACGGTCATGTCTCTCATGATGATTAAAAAAATATCGTATTATTAAAGTCTTATATAAGCATACTTGCCAACCCTTCCGGACAATTCAGGAGACTCACGAAATTCAGCGCATCTCCCGAAAACCTCCCGAGACAAATTTTCTCCCGAAATTCAGGCGGAGCTGGAGGCCACGCCCCCTCCAGCTGCATGCGGACCTGAGTGAGGACGGCCTGTTTTCCCACAATATAAACAGCGTGTCTGCCCAATGACGTTATAACTGTAGAATGATCGAGGGCGAGTTCTTGGTTTGTTATGTGGGTTTATTGTTAGGCAGTGTCATTATCGTCCTCCCAGCGCGGTAACAACACACAACAACAGCAGTCACGTTTTCGTCTGCCGTAAACAGCAATGTTGTGACACTCTTAAACAGGACAATACTGTCATCTACTGTAAATGCATATGTGACGATAACATCTACGGCTTTTAGAAAATGCAGTGCCCAACAGCACACACAACATCTGTAAATATACTCCTCCCCTCTTAACCACGCCCCACCCCAAAAGATAAGTAAAACTCCTCAGAGGGTGAGATAACTCCTGGAATGAAACAAATGCCTCCACGGTCATGTCTCTCATGATGATTAAAAAAATATCGTATTATTAAAGTCTTATATAAGCATACTTGCCAACCCTCCCGGACAATTCGAGAGACTCCCGAAATTCAGCGCCTCTCCCGAAAACCTCCCGAGACAAATTTTCTCCCGAAATTCAGGCGGAGCTGGAGGCCACGCCCCCTCCAGCTCCATGCGGACCTGAGTGAGGACAGCCTGTTTTCCCACAATATAAACAGCGTGTCTGCGCAATGACGTTATAACTGTAGAATGATCGAGGGCGAGTTCTTGGTTTCTTATGTGGGTTTATTGTTAGGCAGTTTCATTATCGTCATCCCAGTGCGGTAACAACACACAACAACAGCAGTCACGTTTTCATCTGCCGTAAACAGCAATGTTGTGACACTCTTAAACAGGACAATACTGCCATCTACCGTACATGCATATGTGACAATAACATCTACGGCTTTTAGAGAGCGCAGTGCACAACTGCGCACATAACATCTGTAAATATACTCCTCCCCTCTTAACCACGCCCCACCCCAAAAGATAAGTAAAACTCCTCAGAGGGTGAGATAACTCCTGGAATGAAACAAATGCCTCCACGGTCATGTCTCTCATGATGATTAAAAAAATATTGTATTATTAAAGTCTTACATAAGCATACTTGCCAACCCTCCCGGAAAATTCGAGAGACTCACGAAATCCAGCGCCTCTCCTGAAAACCTCCCGAGACAAATTTTCTCCTGAAATTCAGGCGGAGCTGGAGGCCACGCCCCCTCCAGCTCCATGCGTACCTGAGTGAGGACAGCCTGTTTTCCCACAATATAAACAGCGTGTCTGCCCAATGACGTTATAACTGTAGAATGATCGAGGGCGAGTTCTTGGTTTGTTATGTGGGTTTATTGTTAGGCAGTGTCATTATCGTCCTCCCAGCGCGGTAACAACACACAACAACAGCAGTCACGTTTTCGTCTACCGTAAAGAAGTTTGTCTGCCGTAAACAGCAATGTTGTGACACTCTTAAACAGGACAATACTGCCATCTACTGTACATGCATATGTGACAATAACATCTACGGCTTTTAGAAAATGCAGTGCCCAACTGCACACACAACATCTGTAAATATACTCCTCCCCTCTTAACCACGGCCCACCCCAAAAGATAAGTAAAACTCCTCAGAAGGTGAGATAACTCCTGGAATGAAAAAAATGCCTCCACGGTCATGTCTCTCATGATGATTAAAAAAATATCGTATTATTAAAGTCTTATATAAGCATACTTGCCAACCCTCCCGGACAATTCGCTGATGACATCATAACACCTGATTTCTCGATGCCTTACCGAAGCGTTTCCTGGTCCACCAGTGTGGCTCCTTCATGAAGTTGAAGCGGCCTTGGGGATGCAGCAGCATCCTGTAGAACAAGTCTGTGGTGCCGCATTTGGGTTGGCCGATGATGTAGAAGTAAGGCAGGCATCGCAGGCGGAACCGCCGGCCGTCGCGGCGGCGCAGGCGGAAGTTGGACCTCAGCTGCTCGCTCACGCCCATGAAGCTCTTGGAGCGCACGGCGAAGAGGTTCCTCTTGTAGGGATCGTCGCCAGTCTCGCCTGAGACCTCCTGGTACCAGCAGGGGCTTTTGATCCCCGGCAGGAAGTGGCGAGGGATGACAGAGAACAACTGTTGACGGAGAGAGAGAGAGAGTCACTTGCTAAAAACACCAGCTCTGAGCCACAGGTGTCAAACGCTGGCATTCCTCGTGTCATGAATATGTGTGTTGGTTGATTTTGAAAACTGTTTGTAAAAGTAATCTGATGATTGATCTAACACGACAGTTTTAAAGAACATAAGGAGACTACATTGCATCTTTTGTTCAACAGACAACCAAGACAGGCGTGAATGCATAAATGAAATACAAACCCTGTTTCCATGAGTTGGGAAATTGTGTTAGATGTAAATATAAATGGAATACAATGATTTGCAAATCCTTTTCAACCCATATTCAGTTGAATATGCTACAAAGACAACATATTTGATGTTCAAACTCATAAACTTTTT
>NC_084619.1:69360247-69425247 GCF_033978795.1 Nerophis ophidion | reverse complement strand
CACTTGTCCTTGTCTCCTCAGATGTCATCCTTCTGGAGCTCATTTTTGGTGAGTTTGTCAAAGAGATGACATGAGAACAGTGACAAGGACAAGTGTGAGGAAGTTCCCTCTCTTCACACACCTGCCTCTGGGTCTCAGAGGCAATCAAAATACAAACAAATGTACATCAAAGTAAAAAGTACATCAAAGAGACTTGTTTATTTTGACTATTTACCCACATTAAAGTGTCTGGGTCAAAATGACCCGCAACATCATCTTTGTATACAAACTCTGCAAGACATTCCACTACTCAAAAAAGTGTGCAGATTTTACACACCAGTTCATGACCCTAGATGAGGAAAAGTCACCAAATTTCAGCAAGAAAAAGAATGGATAACCAGTACTTTGATAAACACAACAATTTAAATGGGTCAAATTGACCCTCAACATAATAGAAGGGTTAAAGTCCAGCATCCAGCCTGGATTTCACGTCCAGTACACTACTGTGTGACCTCTGAGACTTAGAGAGCTGCGATATGGGAACTGTAAGGAATTCAAGAGTTGTCAGTGATGAATGACGCTCTTCTAATCCGTTAAACAAACTTAGTTAAAAACCAAACAGGCAACTAGGAAAAAGTCACATCGAACCCCTTGTTCAAACACGGCCTGCGTCTGGACCTGCCGAGCGCAGGGAAGGCAAGGGAAGCTCACCGCCACATACGGAGCGCAGATGTGCGCTTGGGTTCCAGGCGTGCGGGTGTGTGTATATATGTTTTCCTTACAGTGAGAGGCTGTTTGCTTAGGCTGCACTTTAAGGCCGACGTGACATTAATAACAAGCAGCTGAAGACGTGTCCTACTGTGCAGGGTGTGAGCAAGCAGCGCTGTGATTACAGGTGCCACAAAGGTCAAGCCCGGGTTTATTACGGCTATTTCTGGAGACAAATGGAGCGGCTCTGTAAACCACTTTATTTGAAGAAAGTCATGTTGATTTTTATGTTTGAAATTGCAGCCACCGGTCTTGTACTGTTATGCCTGCTCACTTTGAGTTTTCTTAATAGCTAGAGAGTTTACAGCTACCAGTATAGGCATACTTGCCAACCGTCCCGGATTTTCCGGGAGACTCCCGAAATTCAGCGCCTCTCCCGAAAACCTCCAAGGACAAATGTTCTCCCGAAAATCACCCGAAATTCAGGCAGAGCTCCATGCGGACGTGAGTGAGGTCAGCCTGTTTTTACGTCCGCTTTCCCACAATATAAACAGCGTGCCTGCCCAATGACGTTATAACTGTAGAATGATCGAGGGCGAGTTCTTTGTTTCTTACGTGGGTTTATTGTTAGGCAGTTTCATTAACGTCCTCCCAGCACGGTAACAACACACAACAACAGCAATCATGTTTTCGTCTACCGTAAAGCAGTTTGTCTGCCGTAAACAGAAATGTTGTGACACTCTTAAAATGGACATTACTGCCATCTACTGTACATGCGTATGGTTAGAAAAATAGTGACAGAGAATAGAACACGGATGGACAATTCAACCCTTAACTCAACAATGAGTAGATGAGTGTTATGTGTGTATATGTGTAAATAAATGAACACTGAAATTCAAGCATTTCTTATATATATATATATATATATATATATATATATATATATATATATATATATAGCTAGAATTCACTGAAAGTCAAGTATTTATGGATTTATATATATATATAAAGATATAAATACGTGTCCTGGGTATGACGTTAAACTACATCCAGGCATGAGATGGGAGGTTGTGTGTGGGGTTAGTGAGTCCCAACTAACGTCTATAAAATGCACACAAAGAACCGTTTGCACTTTCTCTTGTGACTGGCGGGCGGTCAGCGCCATAAAGCTGAGCGGGTCCCTGTGTAAATGTGGCGCGGACAACCAACAGGACAGACTAAGTTCAACAGCCCAGTAAGGCAATTAGTCTAGGAGAAGGATCTCTGATATAAAATACCCCTTTCAACCTGCACCAAGCCAGCGTGGAAGGTGTGGGCTAATAACCAGCATGAAAAGTACGCCAATATGGCAGAAACATGCTGAGGTTTCCGTCCAGCAGTGGACTGACAACGGCTGATGATGATGATGATAGTATATATATATATATATATATATATATATATATATATATATATATATATATATGAAATACTTGACTCTTAACCACGCCCCACCCCCGACCATGCCCCCACCTCCCGAAATCGGAGGTCTCAAGGTTGGCAAGTATGAGTATAGGGCCGAGGTACTAATGAATCAAAAACGGTACTATACTCTGTTTAAAAAAATACCATTATCCCTCTTTATCTTTTAAAAAATGTTTTAACAGGCATGAGGCGTGTCGTCACGTCACGACATTGCTGGTTTTACGAGCAGAGGAGCATGTTCGGCAGCGCGCGCACACAGAGTACTTACAGGCAGAAACAGTGTGTAGACAGAAAAGAGAGAATGGATGCATTTCGGTGTAAAAAAGGTGAAGTTACAACACTGAAACACCCTCAGGAAGAGGTGCTTTAAGACGTGGCTAGCTAGCTGGCAGCTAACGCCCGGCCGCAGTCTGCAGTGTTATAGCTACTTCTAAATCACTAATTCTCGCCTCCACGGCGACAAATAAAGTAAGTTTCTTACAAGTAACATTATCTCTGGAGGATGAGGAATAGCTAAACATGCTTCACTACGCACTGTAGGAGGATACAATAGCTCACCGCTAACAGCAAGCTAGCGCTCCTCAATGTAAACATCCACTGTAATGATACAAAGTACAAGAGTATATCTAGTCCATACTACTACTTATTTTTTATCGTCACAAAACCTTTTTGCCTTTTTTAAAAATGTATATTATGTTTATAGAGTCAGTAAATACGTCCCTGGACACATGAGGACTTTGATTATGACCAATGTATGATCCTGTAACTACTTGGTATCGGATTGATATCTAAATATGTGGTATCATCCAAAACTAATGTCAAGTATCAAAGAAGAGAAGAATAAGTGATTATTACATTTTAACAGAAGTATAGATAGAACATGTTAAAACAGAAAATTAGCAGACTTTAACAGTAACTGAACAAGTAGATTAATGATCCATTTTTACAGTTTGTCCCTCATAACGTATACAAAATACTAGGTGTATAAATGAGACAATATGTTACTGCTTACGTCAGCAGACTAATTAGGAGTCTTTGTTTGTTTACTTACTATAACGACATTTTTGTGGTCCCCTTTATTTTGAAAAGTATCACAATGTATCAAAATACATTTTGGTACTGGTACCAAAACATTGGTATCGTGGTTATTATTTCCTAGTTGTTTTTATGAACTGTAATATAATTAACATGCCCATAAAAGTTGACTTTTTCAGCTTTGCAGGTGTTGTCCGACACCATTTGTTTATTTTTTTTTTTACATATAAACTTTTGTATTGGAAATGATTTCACAGGTCACGACACAAGTGTGATATGACGTTACAGTACTTCCATTGTTTCACAGCATTCCTCAAATGATATTTCGCATAACAACTTGTTGCTAGGCAGATTTGGAGGGAGCAGAAACACACTGTGACTTGAGGTCTGGTTAAAAAAACTAAAATAAATAAAACTCACCTGTGCTGTTTTCTTTTGGGCAGAGAAGCCCCTCGTCCCACACGACTTAGGACAGGGACTGCAAAAACAGGATGGAGTAATTGTTCAGGTACACAAAGTCTTTTGATTTTATGGGCAATCTATAGCGATATAAAACTAACACTTACGAGGAGAGGAAGATTTTGCTGTCCGACAAAGTAAGATATCAAGAAATATATTTAACAAAGTGTCACAAACTGGACATTTCTACACTTTTTCTTGATTGATTGCTTCGAAACAGCAGTCAACTACAACTCCACAGACTTAAAAAGTGGTACTGATGGTAAAAAATGACATGTCATTGTTCTAAAAGTGCTCAAAAAATACACAACAAAAGTAATTCTTGCTTGTATGAACACTTCCTATGAATGAAAACACAGAGCTCAGTATGAATCAGTGCATTGCTTGTCAATGCTACTTTGAATATGAACTACTTGATATCGGATCGATACCTAAATGTCTGGTATCATCCAAAAATAATGTAAAGTATCAAACAAGGGTGACGGTAATTTCGCCACAACTAGTGTGTGTGTGACAATCACGGGTAGTTAAAGTTTAACAGAAGAATAAGTAAATATTCTATTTTAACAGGAGTGTAGATAGAAGATGTTAAAACAGAAAACAAGCAGATATTAACAGTACATGAACAAGTTGATTCATAATTCTTTTTTACAGTTTGTCCCTCATAATGTGTAGGAAATAATAGGTGTATAAGTGACACAATATGTTACTACATACGTCAGCAGACTAATTAGGAGTCTTTGTTTGTTTACCTACTACTAAAAGACAAGTTGTCTAGTATGTTCAACATTTTATTTACAAACCCCGTTTCCTTACGAGTTGGGAAATTGTGTTAGATGTAAATATAAACGGAATACAATGATTTGCAAATCCTTTTCAACCCATATTCAGTTGAATGCACTACAAAGACAAGATATTTGATGTTCAAACTCACGCTGTTGTAACACGTGCTGAATGTGGCTTGGCATTGTTTTGCTAAAATAAGCAGGGGCGTCCATGATAACGTTGCTTGGATGACAACATATGTTGCTCCAAAACCTGTATGGACCATTCAGCATAATGGTGCCTTCACAGATGTGTAAGTTACCCATGCATTGGGCACTAATACACCCCCATACCATCAATGTGTACAAACTCTGTTTCCATATGAGTTGGGAAAGTGTGTTAGATGTAAATATAAATGGAATACAATGATTTGCAAATCCTTTTCAACCCATATTCAGTTGAATATGCTACAAACACAACATATTTGATGTTCAAACTCATAAACTTTTTTTTTTGTTTTGCAAATAATAATTAACTTAGAATTTCATGGCTGCAACACGTGCCAAAGTAGTTGGGAAAGGGCATGTTCACCACTGTGTTACATCACCTTTTCTTTGAACAACACTCAATAAACGTTTGGGAACTGAGGAAATTAATCGTTAAGGCTTAGAAAGTGGAATTCTTTCCCATTCTTGTTTTATGTAGAGCTCCAGTCGTTCAACAGTCAGGGGTCTCCGCTGTCGTATTTTACGCTTCATAATGCGTCACACATTTTCCATGGGAGACAGGTCTGGACTGCAGGCGGGCCAGGAAAGTACCTGCACTCTTTTTTTACGAAGCCACGCTGTTGTAACACATGCTGAATGTGGCTTGGCATTGTCTTGCTTAAATAAGCAGGGGCTTAGATGGCAGCATATGTTGTTCCAAAACCTGTATGTGCCTTTCAGCATTAATAGTGCCTTCACAGATGTGTATGTTACCCATGCCTTGGGCACTAATGCACCCCCATACCATTACAGATGCTGGCTTTTGAACTTTGCGCCTATAACAATCCGAATGGTAATTTTACTCTTTGTTCCGGGGGACACCACGTCCACAGTTTCCAAATATAACTTGAAATATGGACTCGTCAGACCACAGAACACTTTTCCACTTTGCATCAGTCCATCTTAGATGAGCTTGGGCCCTGCATAGCCGGCGGCGTTCCTGGGTGTTGTTGATAAATGGCTTTCGCTTTGCATAGTAGAGCTTTAACTTGCACTTACAGATGTAGCGACCAACTGTAGTTACTTACAGTGGTTGTATGAAGTGTTCCTGAGCCCATGTGGTTATATACTTTACACACTGATGTCGGTTTTTGATGCAGTACCACCTGAGGGCTCAAAGGTCCATAATATCATCGCTTACGTGCAGTGATTTCTCCAGATTCTCTGAACCTTTTGATTATTTTACAGACCGTAGATGGTAAAATCCTTAAATTCCTAGGAATAGCTCGTTGAGAAATGTTGTTCTAAAACTGTTCGACAATTTGCTTACAAATTGGTGACCCTCGCCCCATCCTTGTTTGTGAATTACTTAGCATTTCATGGAAGCTGCTTTTATACCCAATCATGGCACCCACCTGTTCCCAATTAGCCTGCACACCTGTGGGATGTTCCAAATAAGTGTTTGATGAGCATTCCTCAACTTTATCAGTATTTATTGCCACCTTTCCCAACTTCTTTGTCACGTGTTGCTGGCATCAAATTCTAAAGTTAATGATTATTTGCAAAAAAAAATGTTTATGAGTTTGAACATCAAATATGTTGTATTTGTAGCATATTCAACTGAATATGGGTTGAAAAGGATTTGCAAATCATCCATCCATTTTCTCGACTTATCCGTGTTACACAATAAGAGCGTCGACTAGTCCCGAAGGGGATTTTTTCTTGTCAACGTCATCAACAGCCAAGTGCACGGAGTTGAGTTCGATAATCAGAAAATGCGCTATATTCAAGAACCACTTACACTGTCAGTTTTACTACAAACTAGGGTTGTCCCAATACCAATATTTTGGTACCGGAACCTAAATGTATTTTAATTAATTTCTAAATAAAGAGAACTAGAAAAAATTGCATTTTTGCCTTTATTTTAACAAAAAATCTTCGGGTACATGAAACATATGTTTATTATTGCAATTTGTCACATTGTATTCAGTTTATATTTACATCTAACACAATTTCCCAACTCATATAGAAACGGGATTTGTAGGACTAAATTGCAATAATAAGCATGTTTCATGTACCCGAAGATTTTTTGTTAAAATAAAGGCAAAAATGCCATTTTTTTCTGACGTGTTGCTGGCATCAAATTCTAAAGTTAATGATTATTTGCAAAAAAAAATGTTTATGGGTTTTAACATCAAATATGTTGTCTTTGTAGCATATTCAACTGAATATGGGTTGAAAAGGATTTGCAAATCATCCATCCATCCATCCATTTTCTACCGCTTATTGTATTCAGTTTATATTTACATCTAACACAATTTCCCAACTCATATAGAAACGGGATTTGTAGGACTAAATTGCAATAATAAACATGTTTCGTGTACCCAAAGATTTTTTGTTAAAATAAAGGCAAAAATGCAATTTTTTTCTGACGTGTTGCTGGCATCAAATTCTAAAGTTAATGATTAATTGCAAAAAAAAAAATGTTTATGAGTTTTAACATCAAATATGTTGTCTTTGTAGCATATTCAACTGAATAGGGGTTGAAAAGGATTTGCAAATCATTCATCCATTTTCTACCGCTTATTGTATTCAGTTTATATTTACATCTAACACAATTTCCCAACTCCTATAGAAACGGGATTTGTAAGACTAAATTGCAATAATAAACATATGTTTCATGTACCCGAAGATTTTTTGTTAAAATAAAGGCAAAAATGCCATTTTTTCTGACGTGTTGCTGGCATCAAATTCTAAAGTTAATGATTATTTGCAAAAAAAAAATGTTTATGAGTTTTAACATCAAATATGTTGTCTTTGTAGCATATTCAACTGAATATGGGTTGAAAAGGATTTGCAAATCATCCATCCATCCATCCATTTCCTACCGCTTATTGTATTCAGTTTATATTTACATCTAACACAATTTCCCAACTCATATAGAAACGGGATTTGTAGGACTAAATTGCAATAATAAACATATGTTTCATGTACCCGAAGATTTTTTGTTAAAATAAAGGCAAAAATGCCATTTTTTTCTGACGTGTTGCTGGCATCAAATTCCAAAGTTAATGATTATTTGCAAAAAAAAAAAAGTTTATGAGTTTTAACATCAAATATGTTGTCTTTGTAGCATATTCAACTGAATATGGGTTGAAAAGGATTTGCAAATCATCCATCCATCCATCCATTTTCTACCGCTTATTGTATTCAGTTTATATTTACATCTAACAAAATTTCCCAACTCATATAGAAACGGGATTTGTAGGACTAAATTGCAATAATAAACATGTTTCATGTACCCGAAGATTTTTTTGTTAAAATAAAGGCAAAAATGCAATTTTTTTCTGACGTGTTGCTGGCATCAAATTCTAAAGTTAATGATCATTTGCAAAAAAAAAAAAATGTTTATGAGTTTGAACATCAAATATGTTGTCTTTGTAGCATATTCAACTGAATATGGGTTGAAAAGGATTTGCAAATCATCCATCCATCCATCCATTTTCTACCGCTTATTGTATTCAGTTTATATTTACATCTAACACAATTTCCCAACTCCTATAGAAACGGGATTTGTAGGACTAAATTGCAATAATAAACATATGTTTCATGTACCCGAAGATTTTTTTGTTAAAATAAAGGCAAAAATGCCATTTTTTCTGACGTGTTGCTGGCATCAAATTCTAAAGTTAATGATTATTTGCAAAAAAAAATGTTTATGAGTTTTAACATCAAATATGTTGTCTTTGTAGCATATTCAACTGAATAGGGGTTGAAAAGGATTTGCAAATCATCCATCCATTTTCTACCGCTTATTGTATTCAGTTTATATTTACATCTAACACAATTTCCCAACTCATATAGAAACGGGATTTGTAGGACTAAATTGCAATAATAAACATATGTTTCATGTACCCGAAGATTTTTTGTCAAAATAAAGGCAAAAATGCCATTTTTTTCTGACGTGTTGCTGGCATCAAATTCCAAAGTTAATGATTATTTGCAAAAAAAAAATGTTTATGAGTTTTAACATCAAATATGTTGTCTTTGTAGCATATTCAACTGAATATGGGTTGAAAAGGATTTGCAAATCATTGTATTCAGTTTATATTTACATCTAACACAATTTCCCAACTCATATAGAAACGGGATTTGTAGGACTAAATTGCAATAATAAACATATGTTTCATGTACCCGAAGATTTTTTGTTAAAATAAAGGCAAAAATGCCATTTTTTTCTGACGTGTTGCTGGCATCAAATTCTAAAGTTAATGATTATTTGCAAAAAAAAAAATGTTTATGGGTTTTAACATCAAATATGTTGTCTTTGTAGCATATTCAACTGAATATGGGTTGAAAAGGATTTGCAAATCATCCATCCATCCATCCATTTTCTACCGCTTATTGTATTCAGTTTATATTTACATCTAACACAATTTCCCAACTCATATAGAAACGGGATTTGTAGGACTAAATTGCAATAATAAACATATGTTTCATGTACCCGAAGATTTTTTTGTTAAAATAAAGGCAAAAATGCCATTTTTTCTGACGTGTTGCTGGCATCAAATTCTAAAGTTAATGATTATTTGCAAAAAAAAATGTTTATGAGTTTTAACATCAAATATGTTGTCTTTGTAGCATATTCAACTGAATAGGGGTTGAAAAGGATTTGCAAATCATCCATCCATTTTCTACCGCTTATTGTATTCAGTTTATATTTACATCTAACACAATTTCCCAACTCATATAGAAACGGGATTTGTAGGACTAAATTGCAATAATAAACATATGTTTCATGTACCCGAAGATTTTTTGTCAAAATAAAGGCAAAAATGCCATTTTTTTCTGACGTGTTGCTGGCATCAAATTCCAAAGTTAATGATTATTTGCAAAAAAAAAATGTTTATGAGTTTTAACATCAAATATGTTGTCTTTGTAGCATATTCAACTGAATATGGGTTGAAAAGGATTTGCAAATCATTGTATTCAGTTTATATTTACATCTAACACAATTTCCCAACTCATATAGAAACGGGATTTGTAGGACTAAATTGCAATAATAAACATATGTTTCATGTACCCGAAGATTTTTTGTTAAAATAAAGGCAAAAATGCCATTTTTTTCTGACGTGTTGCTGGCATCAAATTCTAAAGTTAATGATTATTTGCAAAAAAAAAAATGTTTATGGGTTTTAACATCAAATATGTTGTCTTTGTAGCATATTCAACTGAATATGGGTTGAAAAGGATTTGCAAATCATCCATCCATCCATCCATTTTCTACCGCTTATTGTATTCAGTTTATATTTACATCTAACACAATTTCCCAACTCATATAGAAACGGGATTTGTAGGACTAAATTGCAATAATAAACATATGTTTCATGTACCCGAAGATTTTTTGTTAAAATAAAGGCAAAAATGCCATTTTTTCTGACGTGTTGCTGGCATCAAATTCTAAAGTTAATGATTATTTGCAAAAAAAAAATGTTTATGAGTTTGAACATCAAATATGTTGTCTTTGTAGCATATTCAACTGAATATGGGTTGAAAAGGATTTGCAAATCATCCATCCATCCATCCATTTTCTACCGCTTATTGTATTCAGTTTATATTTACATCTAACACAATTTCCCAACTCATATAGAAACGGGATTTGTAGGACTAAATTGCAATAATAAACATATGTTTCATGTACCCGAAGATTTTTTGTTAAAATAAAGGCAAAAATGCCATTTTTTTCTGACGTGTTGCTGGCATCAAATTCTAAAGTTAATGATTATTTGCAAAAAAAAAAATGTTTATGAGTTTGAACATCAAATATGTTGTCTTTGTAGCATATTCAACTGAATATGGGTTGAAAAGGATTTGCAAATCATCCATCCATCCATCCATCCATTTTCTACCGCTTATTGTATTCAGTTTATATTTACATCTAACACAATGTCCCAACTCATATAGAAACGGGATTTGTAGGACTAAATTGCAATAATAAACATATGTTTCATGTACCCGAAGTTTTTTTGTTAAAATAAAGGCAAAAATGCCATTTTTTTTCTGACGTGTTGCTGGCATCAAATTCTAAAGTTAATGATTATTTGCAAAAAAAAAATGTTTATGAGTTTGAACATCAAATATGTTGTCTTTGTAGCATATTCAACTGAATATGGGTTGAAAAGGATTTGCAAATCATCCATCCATCCATCCATGTTCTACCGCTTATTGTATTCAGTTTATATTTACATCTAACACAATTTCCCAACTCATATAGAAACGGGATTTGTAGGACTAAATTGCAATAATAAACATATGTTTCATGTACCCGAAGATTTTTTGTTAAAATAAAGGCAAAAATGCCATTTTTTTCTGACGTGTTGCTGGCATCAAATTCTAAAGTTAATGATTATTTGCAAAAAAAAAAATGTTTATGAGTTTGAACATCAAATATGTTGTCTTTGTAGCATATTCAACTGAATATGGGTTGAAAAGGATTTGCAAATCATCCATCCATCCATCCATTTCCTACCGCTTATTGTATTCAGTTTATATTTACATCTAACACAATTTCCCAACTCATATAGAAACGGGATTTGTAGGACTAAATTGCAATAATAAACATATGTTTCATGTAGCCGAAGATTTTTTGTTAAAATAAAGGCAAAAATGCCATTTTTTTCTGACGTGTTGCTGGCATCAAATTCTAAAGTTAATGATTATTTGCAAAAAAAAAAATGTTTAGGAGTTTTAACATCAAATATGTTGTCTTTGTAGCATATTCAACTGAATATGGGTTGAAAAGGATTTGCAAATCATTGTATTCAGTTTATATTTACATCTAACACAATTTCCCAACTCATATAGAAACGGGATTTGTAGGACTAAATTGCAATAATAAACATATGTTTCATGTACCCGAAGATTTTTTTTAAAAATAAAGGCAAAAATGCCATTTTTTTCTGACGTGTTGCTGGCATCAAATTCTAAAGTTAATGATTATTTGCAAAAAAAAAATGTTTATGAGTTTGAACATCAAATATGTTGTCTTTGTAGCATATTCAACTGAATATGGGTTGAAAAGGATTTGCAAATCATCCACCCATCCATCCATTTTCTACCGCTTATTGTATTCAGTTTATATTTACACCTAACACAATTTCCCAACTCATATAGAAACGGGATTTGTAGGACTAAATTGCAATAATAAACATATGTTTCATGTACCCGAATATTTTTTTTAAAAATAAAGGCAAAAATGCCATTTTTTTCTGACGTGTTGCTGGCATCAAATTCTAAAGTTAATGATTATTTGCCAAAAAAAAATGTTTATGAGTTTTCACATCAAATATGTTGTCTTTGTAGCATATTCAACTGAATATGGGTTGAAAAGGATTTGCAAATCATTGTATTCAGTTTATATTTACATCTAACACAATTTCCCAACTCATATAGAAACGGGATTTGTAGGACTAAATTGCAATAATAAACATATGTTTCATGTACCCGAAGATTTTTTGTTAAAATAAAGGCAAAAATGCAATTTTTTCTGGTTCTCTTTATTTAGAAATTAATTAAAATACATTTAGGTTCCGGTACCAAAATATTGGTATTGGGACAACCCTAGTTTGTAGTAAAACTGACAGTGTAAGTGGTTCTTGAATCTAGCGCATTTGTCTGATTATCGAACTCAACTCCGTGCACTTGGCTGTTGATGACGTTGACGAGAAAAAATCCCCTTCGGGACTAGTCGACGCTCTTATTGTGTAATACGGATAAGTCGAGAGTAAATCCAGGTTGCCTGCATGACATGTCGCGGCTTGATCTCGTTTTGTTTGCTGTGAGTCAGAGAGGACCTGAGGTCTGTAACAGCACCGAGCGCCACACGGGCTTCTATTAAGTTGATATCGGGACATATTTATTTTCTGAAGCCAGTCGCTAAAGTAATCCAGAACTTTCTGACGGCATGCATGTGGTTTTCAGACTGCGGAAAGTTCCCCTTTCATATTCATAACACGTCAATCAAAGGGTTCAGGTGCCAGACGAGGTCTGAGTGAAAAAACACACCGGACAGTGCCTTAGAAATAATATTATAGCAATATCAGCACACACGATGGAAGAAGGTAAAAGCATTAGACGGGTGAAAAATGACTTGACGGCAAGGAAATGACGAATGAAGATAAAAATGAAACTCCTCTTTAGTTTGTTTTTTTGGCTTAGAAAAGACAATGTTGTAAACTCACGAGCCTAACTTGAGATAGAAAGTGCTGCCAGATCACTCCTGCCGTCCTCCCACGTTCTCCTGTCCCGTTTGGAGTGGTGGACCCCCAGTTTAAACAACCTGATGTGATACTTCTCTCTCGTCCGCCTGCTCATATTTGGAGCATTACCTCAACCCTGTCAAGGAGGCCAAAAGAAGCAAAAGGTTTGGATGTCTCTCCACTATTTTAAGGTGACGGAGGTGGGACAACCCACCATGCAGACCAGATGCAGCACAAGATCGCACACCTGGGAGGGGAGGCGGGGATTCGTCTTGGGCAGACCTGGGCAAATTATGCCACATGCGGCCCGTTGAGCTTTGCAATCTGGCCCGTCGGACATTCCCAAATATTTTTTTAGATCTTTAAGATGGAAGGTGTAGCTGCCATTATGATGTGCACTCATGTTTTTTAACGGCCATAAGTCTTGAATTATATTACCGTATTTTTTTAATATAAGTCGCACCTGCCGAAAATGCATAATAAAGAAGGAAAAAAACATATATACCGTATTTCCTTGAATTCCCGCCGGGGCGCTAATTAATTTAAAACCTCTTCTCACTCCGGCGCTTACCAAAGGCATGCGGTAAATTTAGGCCTGTGCTTATAAATTTGAGTGTGATGTAAGGATACCATCATGAAAAGCACATTTAATTAAAAAAAAACGTTATTATGGTCTTACCTTTACTTATAAATGAAGTCAATGGAAAAGGCATCGATAACTTGTTTATAGAAGTCTTCCTTATATTTATTCAGTTTTAAAAGTCTCTCTGTCTGGATGGAGATTTTTCGTTATTACCTCCTGCTTCGATTAAAAGTCCACTTTAGAAAACGGTTTTATTTTAAATATGTAATCCTCCATGTTAAAAGTGCAAGCGAGAGGAAAAAATAAACAATCGCTGCTCACTCTTGCTGCTTGTTGTCACTTCTTCTGCAGCCGAGTAGTCGCAAGAAGGATCACTAGCGCCCTCTACCACCAGGAGGCGGGAATCATTTAATGACTCATATTTGACACACGCAGCTACGGTATATTAATAAAACATAGCTGCTTACTGTTCTTTTTAGCATATTCAATAGCTTGGACCTTAAATCCTACTGAATAGCTCTTAATCTTCTTCCCTTTATATGATTTCAAATGATTGAAATCAGCCTCCTCCATTTTGAAAATGGTGACAGGTGAAGTGTCACTCGTGACGTGACGAGTTTGACCCGGTGGAAATTCTAGGCATATGCTAATTATTTGGCGAAACGAGTTTGACCCGGCGGAAATTCTAGACATGCGCTGATAAAAATAATATTTTGCGAAACAAGTTTGATCCGGCAGTAATTCTTGGCAGGCGCATACTATATACCCAGCGGCAATTCAAGGAAATACGGTATTTTTGGCGTTGGGTTTTATCAAATAAATTTCCCCCAAAAATGCGACTTATACTCTAGTGCGACTTATTAGGTTTTTTTCCCTTCTTTATTATGTATTTTCAGCAGGTGCGACTTATACTCCGGAGCAACTTATACTCTGAAAAATACGGAAGTGTTCATAAAAATAGATATACAGGCCCCCGCCCAGACACATTTTTTTCTCTAAATGTGGCCATTATGTGGCCACTATGAACTGGACTCTCGCTATTATGTTAGATCCACTATGGACTGGACTCTCACACTATTATGTTAGATCCACTATGGACTGGACTCTCACACTATTATGTTAGATCCACTATGGACTGAACTCTCACACTATTATGTTAGATCCACTATGGACTGGACTCTCACACTATTATGTTAGATCCACTATGGACTGAACTCTCACACTATTATGTTAGATCCACTATGGACTGGACTCTCACACTATTATGTTAGATCCAATATGGACTGGACTCTCACACTATTATGTTAGATCCAATATGGACTGGAATCTCACACTATTATGGTAGATCCACTATGGACTGGACTCTCACACTATTATGTTAGATTCACAATGTACTAGACTCTCACACTATTATGTTAGATCCACTATGGACTGGACTCTCACACTATTATATTAGATCCACTATGAACTGGACTCTCACACTATTATGTTAGATCCACTATGGACTGGACTCTCACACTATTATATTAGATCCACTATGGACTAAACTCTCACTATCATGTTAGATCCACTATAGACTGGACTCTCACACTATTAACTCGATCCACTCGATGTCCATTGACCACACATCTGCGGCTCCCTACAAGGTTTCTCATTGTTATCCCATTGGGTTGAGTTTTTCCTTGCCCTGATGTAGAATCTGAGCCGAGGATGTCCTTGTGGATTGTTCAGCTCTTTGAGACACTTTTGGTTTAGCGCTATATAAGTAAACAATGATTGATTGATTGAATAATTTGGAGGTAATCTTCCTTTTTCATTGCCACATTTACTCTCTGTAAAGCTGCAGTTCCATTGGCAGCAAAACAGGCCCAGGGCATAATACTACCAGCACCATGATTGACAGTAGGTGTGGTGTTCCTGGGATTAAAGGCCTCACCTTTTCTCCTCCAAACATATTGCTGGTTATTGTGGCCAAACAGCTCCAATTTTGTTTCATCTGACCACAGAACTTTCCTCCAGAAGGTCTTATCTTTGTCCATGTGATGTCAACAATCAGAAGCACAAATATTTACTTATCTGTTCTATGTAATGTCTGTTCTTCAGTGTCCGCTCGGACGCGAGTAAAAGGACGATGCTGACATTGTGCAGCTGTGTCTTCACAAGGGAGAACATTGGACTAGCTGGGGGTTATCTTTGAAAGTTACGACACTTCACATTCTCTCTTTCTCACACACGCACACACACACACACGCACACTTCGAGAGCTTGTACAGAAATTCAAGGATTCCGCAATGCTAATCACACAACTGGCAAGCAGTCTTAAAACAACATATTTGCTCATTACATTAACTCACTTTATTTGTCGCCATGGAGACGAGGATTAGTGATTTAGAAGTAGATAAAACACTGTCGACTGCGGATGGGCGTTAGCTAGCTAGCCATGTTTTAAAGCACCTCTTCCTGAGGGTGTTTCAGTGTTATAACTTCACCTTTATCTTTACTTTTTTACACCAAAATGCGTCCATTCTCCCTTTTCTGTCTACACACTGTGTCTGCTTGTAAGTACTCTGTGATCGTGCGCTGCCAAACATGCTCCTCTGCTCGTAAAACCAGCAATTTCATGACGTGACGACCCGCCGTCATGCCCGTAAACAAAACCGTTTTTGATTCATTAGTACTGCAGTGCTATACTAGTACCAGTATATCGTACAACCAGAGTACAAACTAGGGCTGGGCGATGTGGCCTTTTATTAATATCTCGATACTTTTAGGCCAAACATGATGATTCTATGTGTCAACATTCATACATTCTTCTTCATACTGCATTAATATATGCTACTTTTAAACTTTCATGCAGAGAGGGAAATCCCAACTAAAAGTGTATTTATGAAACAGTTATTGGCACAGTGGCACAAACATTCATGTCATTTCCAAAACAGAAAGTGCAAGATTGTCAGAGACATTTTAAAACAAGCTATGAGTGCACTTTTGTGCATGATGTCACTAAGATGACATATCAAAACAACACTGAATTAAAGTGCACTTTTTGTACAGAACGCCACTACAATAGTTTAAAACCAATAAAGTGCACTTTTGTGCATGATGTCACACAAGATATTTCAATAAGTGTCAAATAAAAATGAGCTGCATAATAGGAAATCAAATAGTGTATGTCCTTCGCTATGTAGTAGGTTCCTACGGACGTTATCTCCTTATGTTGACAATTGTTTTCATACGGTGTTGATGTGGAAATGGTTGCTAGAGCATTTTGTTGGTGTGGCACCGAACAAAGATGTTGACATGCGGAGTTTCAAATAGGGGTGTGGGAAAAAAATCGATTTGAATTTGAATCGCGATTCTCACGTTGTGCCATTCAGAATCAATTCTCATTTTTAAAAAAACGATTTATTTTTACTTATTTTTTTATCAATTCAAAAAAACAATACACAGCAATACCATAACAATGCAATCCAATTCCAAAACCAAACCTGACCCAGCAACACTCAGAACTGCAATAAACAGAGCAATTGAGAGAAGACACAAACATGACACAGAACAAACTATTCTTGGAGTTGGATTTTATCAAATACGTTTCCCCCAAAAATGCGACTTCTATATGTTTTTTTCCTTCTTTATTATGCATTTTCGGCCGGTGCGACTTATAATCCGAAAAATACGGTACTTGCATGAAGGTAATGACAAAGATGACGGGAATAACCAATATGCCAAAATGATGAAAAAGACGGTAATAAACATTAATAATGACGTTATATAAACAAACAATCAACAAAAAGTTTCTTTACCGAGCTCAGCCTCCACTATTCTCCAGGCCACCGACACAGGTGACTGTGCTCATCACAGTTAAAACCCCACATCCGCAGTGAAACCCCCATCCCACCTGTGCAGTGATCAGGTGGCTCATCATATGCATTCACCACTTCAGGGAATAATAACAATATTTGTTTTCTTGAATTATGTTTTTGATACGATGAAAGAAATCTCAACTAAATGTGTCAAATGTTGTTGGTTGCAGTGGTGCTGATGTGTTTTGTATAAATGTAGACACCCCAAAACCAGTGAAGTTGTCACGTTGTGTAAATGTTAGGGGTGTAACGGTACGTGTATTTGTATCGTACCGTTTCGGTATGGGGGTTTCGGTTCGGCACGCAGAAGTCTTCACAAGCTGCTCTGCTTTCTGCCTCTGTCTCTGCCTCATTGTCCCGCCCACACAACCATCTGATTGGTCACATACAAAGCCAATCAGCAGTGCGTATTCAGACTTCAGAACGATGTAATCAATGCTTTAGCATCGAGCAGATATTCGTCTACTAAACACTTCCCAGTCACAACTATTACTAACATCACTATGAGCCCTTCTAGAAACTTAAACTGCAGCTCAGCTCGCTCATAGTATAGGCTTGAGATGAAGGCTAATTAGCTTTTAGCGTAACGTTAGCTAATTTTTCTGTGTGTGTGTGTGCGTAAGTGTGTGTGTGTGTGTGCGTGCGTGTGCGTGTTTTAGGGGCAGCAAAGCCCTGTCTGTCTGTTATTTCATTGAACTCCATTATGTTTAGGGATGAATAGTCTCTCCAATTGCAATTGTACTATTTTTCAGCTCTAGTTACATGAATCATTAGTAATGTAGCAGCCTAGTTTTGAATAGCAGGGTCCCTGCTATCACATGTTGATAAAAATACAACATTTACATAATAAAAGTCAACTACAGGCTTCCCAAATGCTGTAATAAATTAAGCATGATGAGTTGACATTAAACAGTTTCAATGGAAACTGTTTAATGTTGCATTTTTTATATGTAGAAGAAAGGTTTTTTCATTTTATTTAATCAAAGCAACAACTTGAGGCAGTTTAATGTGGATTAAAGTGGGCAGAATTATTTTAGTGTTCCCACTGTTAAAAGGATAAAACCATTGTTTACAAATTTGGTAAATAAATAACCCAAAAATTTATATTTTGTTGATTTCTTACTTTACCGAAAATGAACCGAACCGTGACCTCTAAACCGAGGTACGTACCGAACCAAAATTTTTGTGTACCGTTACACCCCTAGTAAATGTTAAATAAAAACAAAACACAATGATTTGCAAATCCTTTTAAACGTATGTATATTCAATTGAGTAGACTGCAAAGACAAGATATTTAATGTCCAAACTGGTAAACTTTGTTTTTTTTGCAAATATTTGCTCATTTGGAATTTGATACCTGTAACATGTTTCAGAAAAGTTGGCACAAGTGGCAAACAAGATTGACAAAGTTGAGGAATGCTCGTCAAACACTTATTTGGAACATCCCACATTTGAACAGGCTAATTGGGAACAAGTGGATGCCATGATTGGGTATAAAAGCAGCTTCCATGAAATGCTCAGTCATTCACAAACAAGAACAGGGCCAGGGTCACCACTTTTTCAACATCTGCGGTCCAAAATATCATCAAAAGTTTCAGAAAATCTGTAGGAATCACTGCACGTAAGCGGCAAGGCCCAAAACAAACATTGAATGCCAGTGAGCTTCGATCCCTCAGGCGTTACTGCATCAAAAAGCGCCGTCAGTGTGTAAAGGATATCACCACATGGGCTCAGGAACACTTCAGAAAACCACTGTCACTAAATACAGTTGGTTGCTACATCTCTAAGTGCAAGTTAAAGCTCTACTATGCAAAGCGAAAACCATTTATCAACAACATCCAGAAACACCGCCGGGTTCTCTGGGCCCGAGATCAACAAAAATGGACTGATGCAAAGTTGAAAAGTGTTCTGTGGTCTGACGAGTCCACATTTCAAAATGTTTTTGGAAATATTCAACATCCTGTCATCCGGACCAAAGGGGAAGCGAACCATCCAGACTGTTATCGACGCAATGTTCAAAAGCCAGCATCTGTGATGGTATGGGGGTGTATTAGTGCCCAAGGCATGAGTAACTTACACATCTGTGAAGGCACCATTAATGCTGAAAGGTACATACAGGTTTTGGAACAACATATGCTGCCATCTAAGCACTGTCTTTTTCATGGACGCCCCTGCTTATTTCAGCAAGACAATGCCAAGCCACATTCAGCAAGTGTTACAACAGCGTGGCTTCATAAAAAAAGACTGCGGGTACTTTCCTGGCCCGCCTGCAGTCCAGACCTGTCTCCCATGGAAAATGTGTGGCGCATTATGAAGCGTAAAATACGACAGCAGAGACCCCGGACTGACAGTACATCAAAACATGGTCACCATAAAGGGAGTCAGTAGGGGACAAAGGGGTCCTTAGGCCTTAATCATGGTCTAACTGTAAAAAAAATAACTTTGCAAAAAAAGGGACAATGCAAATTTTGAGATGTTTTCCTTTACAAGTCTTGCGGCCATATTTCATCCTACTATTTATTTAAAACATTGTGTTGCATGATACCATCTTTAAATGCAAAAAAAAAGGACCCAAGAAGGTCCTGGTTTACCCAGAGGGTTGAAAATGTGGTTTTAAAATTGTATATAGAAAAATCACAGAATGTTAATCTAATTAAAGAAAATTGAGGAAGCCCAACTTAAACCCACTCCTAGCTTTTCAATACTTAGTAATAATATTAATAACAAAATCAGTAAAAGTTGATATTTTTAATCCAAAACTATAATTTTTTAAATTACTATTTCGCAAAAAATATATATTTTTTTGAATGAGTTCTTGAAAATTCTGAATTGATTTTGAATCGGAATCAATGCAAAGTGCGATTTTAATGGATATCTGTTAAGATCTGTACTCGGATCTTCTCATATTATTGTTTATTGTTTCCGTTGTTGTATCACTCCGTCATTCTACCTCTTATTTCCTGTTTGTTCCGTCACCATGGTCACTCATTAGTTCACCTGCTACTCACGGTCCCGCACACCTGCTACAAATAATCACCTTCCCTTTATAAGCCTGCCTCTTTTCATTCTTCTGTCTGGGACTCTAATTTGTTCATACACAACGGTACGTCTGCTTTGCGCTTTTGCTTACATGCAATTTCTGTATTATTCTTGCGAGCTCCCACGCTGCGCAATTTTATTCATTCTTAGCTCTCATGCTAAATGTTTTGTTTTCCCCTTTGTGTGCCTGTGTGCCAGTTTAGTTTACTATTTGTTTATCCTAGCCTTCATGTTTGCGTCTTTTGTTTGCCTTTTCTAAACTCCAGTATTTTTGTTCTCTAGCACCTTTTGTTATTCAAAAAAATAGTTAAACCTTACCTTTGCTGTGTTCGACGCATCCTCGAAGGAACAATTTTGGCATCACAATGCCGAACAGGCGTAACAGGAATCGATTTATTTGAGTAACCCTACTGCGTATCGTCTAACCTTTGATCATATCTGTGCATGCAACAAGGTAGTCCAAGCTTTTTTTTTTGGTTATCCGTCAAGTCGACTTAGGATTTCAAAGCAGGTTATCCATTAATCGCTTCGTAAAAATAATGATAAAACACATTTTCTTATGCATATTCTGTAACAAGGCTAATGTGCATGTATATTCATAAATATTGTGATTCTTATGTGTAATGATTCTTATTCAATTTTTTTAAATCTAAAATGTATTAAAAAATATTGAAAAATATTTTTTAATAAAATCTGTCCTGTCAAGCCACTTATGTAAATGTTTGTGTAGAATATTGTCGGACAAAAGCTGTTTTCAGTTTTTTATCTATTTTATGGTTTATCTATTTGATAGAGGAATTTAGTAAAAAAAAGTATTGCTTTTGAATAGTGAACCGTTTCGAATCGAGATTCCAAAATCCTTTAAAAATACATTTATTGAATAATACTTCAACAAAATATGAATGTAAGTTCATAAAGTGTGAAAAGAAATGCAACAATGCAATATTCAGTGTCGACAGCTAGATTTTTTGTGGACATGTTCCATAAATATTGATGTTAAAGATGTATTTTTTTGTGAAGAAATGTTTAGAATGAAGTTGATGAATCCAGATGGATCTCTATTACAATCCCCAAAGAGGGCACTTTAAGTTGAGGTGTAGAAATGTTTATTTATAATTGAATCAACTGTTTATTTTTCAACAAGTTTTTATTTATTTTTATATCTTTTTTTCCAAATAGTTCAAGTAAGACCACTACAAATGAGCAATATTTTGCAATCTTATACAATTTAATAAATCAGAAACTGATGACATAGTGCTGTATTTTACTTCTTTAACTTCTTTTTTCAACCAAAAATGCTTTGCTCTGATTAGGGGGTACTTGAATTTAAGAAATGTTCACAGGAGGTACATCACTGGAAAAAGCTCGAGAACCACTGCCCTAATCAGAGCAAAGCATTTTTGGTTGAAAAAAAGGGATAAAGAAGTAAAATGCAGCACTATGTCATCAGTTTCTGATCTATTAAATTTTATAACAGTGCAAAATATTGCTCATTTGTAGTGGTCTTTCTTGAAGTATTCAGAAAAACAGATATAAAAGTAACTAAAAACGTGTTAAGAATAAACAAGTGATTTAATTATAAATAAAAATTTCTACTGTCATCAACTTAAAGTGCCCTCTTTGGGGATTGTAATAGAGATCCATCTGGATTCATCAACTTCATTCGCTCCATTTTGTCCACTAAAGACGCCGAGATCATTATCCATGAGTTTGTTACGTCTCGTCTCGATTACTGTAACGTATTGTTTTCGGGTCTCCCCATGTCTAGCATTAAAAGATTACAGTTGGTACAAAATGCGGCTGCTAGACTTTTGACAAGAACAAGAAAGTTTGATCACATTACGTCTATACTGTATATACCTTTATATACATACATATATACCTATACTGTATATACCTTTATATACATATACACATACATATATACCTATACTGGCTCACCTGCACTGGCTTCCTGTGCACTTAAGATGTGACTTTAAGGTTTTACTACTTACGTATAAAATACTACACGGTCTAGTTCCATCCTATCTTGCCGATTGTATTGTACCATATGTCCCGGCAATAAATCTGTGTTCAAAAGACTCCAGCTTATTAGTGATTCCTAGAGCCCAAAAAAAGTCTGCGGGCTATAGAGCGTTTTCCGTTCGGGCTCCAGTACTCTGGAATGCCCTCCCGGTAACAATTCGAGATGCTACCTCAGTAGAAGCATTTAAGTCTCACCTTAAAACTCATCTGTATACTCTAGCCTTTAAATAGACCTCCTTTTTAGACCAGTTGATCTGCCGCTTCTTTTCTTTTTTCTCCTATGTCCCCTCCTCCCTTGTGGAGGGGGTCCGGTCCGATGACCATGGATGAAGTACTGGCTGTCCAGAGTCAAGACCCGGGATGGACCGCTCGCCTGTGTATCGGTTGGGGACATCCCTACGCTGCTGATCCGCCTCCGCTTGGGATGGTTTCCTGTGGACGGGACTCTCGCTGCTGTCTTGGATCCGCTTTGAACTGAACTCTCGCGGCTGTGTTGGAGCCACTCTGGATTGAATTTTCACAGTATCATGTTAGACCCGCTCGACATCCATTGCTTTCGGTCCCCTAGAGGGACACATTTGAGGTCCTCTCCAAGGTTTCTCATAGTCAGCATTGTCACTGGCGTCCCACTGGATGTGAATTCTCCCTGCCCACTGGGTGTGAGTTTTCCTTGCCCTTTTGTGGGTTCTTCCGAGGATGTCGTAGTCGTAATGATTTGTGCAGTCCTTTGAGACATTTGTGATTTGGGGCTATATAAATAAACATTGATTGACTGATTGATTTCTTCACAAAAAAATACATCTTTAACACAGTGGTTCTTAACCTTGTTGGAGGTACCGAACCCCACCAGTTTCATATGCGCATTCGCCGAACCCTTCTTTAGTGGGAAAAAAAGTTGTTTTTTTCAAATTCAAGACAAAGTAATGTTTTTGGTAACACTTTAGTATGGGAAACATATTCTAAGTAACAAAGACTTAATTTAGCATTATTTGGACACTAGGGGAACATATTCTAAGTAGTATAGACTTAATTTAGAGTTATTTGGTCAGGGTTAGGGTCATATTAAGGCCATGCCGAATAAGACATTAATAAGTACTTAATAATAACTAGTTAAGAGACAATATGTTACTAATTTGCATGCTAATAAGCAACTAATTAATGGTGATTATGTTCCCCATACTAAAGTGTTGCCATGTTTTTTTTACTGGTGCACAAAATGAACCATGCATGTACATCACCTTGTTCAAGCAACAAAACCAAGTGCATAAACTCACAACAAATGACACACCTGTAAATCAGTCTGACTTCTGCTGTTGCCGTATCGGTAATACGCAGATAGGGAGAAGTTTGTATTTACACGATGAGTCGGGTGTGTTTTGACCTCCCCTGAGCCCGACTCACCGAACCCCTCGAGTTCGATCGAACCCAGGTTAAGAATCATCAATATTTATGGAACATGTCCACAAAAAAATCTAGCTGTCAACACTGAATATTGCATTGTTTCATTTCTTTTCACAGTTTATGAACTTACATTCATATTTTGTTGAAGTATTATTCAATAAATATATTTATAAAGGAGTTTTGAACGGTTGCTATTTTTAGAATATTTATTTTAAAAATCCCACGTACCCCTTGTCATACCTTAAAGTACCCCTAGGGCAGGGGTGCCCATTACGTCGATCGCGAGCTACCAGTCGACCGCGGGGGGTGTGTCAGTCGATCTCCAGCCAGGCTTTTAAAAAAAATAGACCTAAAAATTAGTGATCATCAATCTTCACCAAGACGTCACTTAAATGACATTCACGGTACCGGAGGGTCTTGTGAGATGACGCTGGCTGCTGCAAGATCATTATTATGAAAATATGACCGAGAGGAAGGCAAGAAACACTTTTTATTTCAACAGACTCTCGCGCCGTACCTTCCGTCAAAACTCTAAAGGCCGACTGCACATTTCCTATCTTCACAATAAAAGCCCTGCTTCATGCTGCCTGCGCTAACTAAATACAGAGTCTCGGAAAACTGCCGTGCACAAGCGATCCCTCAGAAAGCTGGCGTGCACATCACTTGTGCACGCCAGCTTTCCGAGACTCTTATTTTGTTAGCGCAGGCAGCATGAAGCAGGGCTTTTATTGTGAAGATAGGAAATGTGCAGTCGGCCTTTAGAGTTTTGACGGAAGGGACGGCGCGAAAGTCTGTTGAAATAAAAAGTGTTTCTCGCCTTCCTCTCTGTCATTTTTTCATAATAATGAACTGGCAGCAGCCAGCGTCATCTCACAAGACCCTCGGGTGCCGTGAATGTCAATCAAGCAAGCTACGGAATTTGCCGCCAATGTTTTTCTTGTAAAGTGTATGGAAGCTGGATGAATTAGATGCCAAAAACCAACCACTTTCATGTGGTATTGTACAGAAAGGACAACTTTTTTTCTCCTCCATTTGAAAATGTGGGCGTTATCATCATTACTGTCTGATTCCAATCAATGCAAGTCATCAGAATCAGGTAATACACCAACTTATATTCTTGTCTTCGTGAAAGATAGACATCTATATGTGTTACACATGCTTGTATTATCATTAAACACATTTAACTAGTTTACAAAAATGTCTCTTTCATAAATAAATAAATATAAATGATGTATATAAATGAGGTAGATCCCCTCGAGTTGGTCAATTGAAAAGTAGCTCGCCTGCAGAAAAAGTGTGGGCACCCCTGCCTAGGGGTACGCGTACCCCCATTTGAGAACCACTGACTTAAGTTAATTAAAAGTTAAAGTTAAACTAGCATACTATTATCATAACATTATCAAACAAAGATTTTATTTCAGTAATGATTTGTTTCGTTATTAAATAAATAAATAAATAAATACTTACATGAGAGTGGTCATCCGGCCAGACATGAGCAATCAATCAGATGATCTTTGCTCGTCCATCATGGCGGACAGGAGAGGACGAACACTGTCTGTAAATAAAGTGCGTGAAAAGCGTCTTCATAGTCGCCTTTGGCGGCATGAATGGGAGACTTTCCGCTGCCGACATCCGAGAAGGAGCGAGGAGTGAGGAGAGGAGGTGTGTTTCTCTTCCCGCCGTGCTGGATCTATTAGGTGTGGCCTGGCGCGGGTGAGTGCCTCCACCCGGAAGTACCCTCAAAGATGCCGACGTCATACCGGAAATAAACATAATGCCCCAAAACATTCACACATCATTTTTTACACCAGGGTATCCAAAGTGCGGCCCGGGGGCCATTTGTGGCCCGCAGCTAATCGTTTAGCGGCCCTAAGCACATTCTGGAAATGCTATTTTTTTGTTTTTTGTTTGTTACGTCTCGCCTTGACTACTGTAACGTATTATTTCCGGGTCTCCCCATGTCTAGCATTAAAAGATTACAGTTGGTACAAAATGCGGCTGCTAGACTTTTGACAAGAACAAGAAAGTTTGATCACATTACGCCTGTACTGGCTCACCTGCACTGGCTTCCTGTGCACTTAAGATGTGACTTTAAGGTTTTACTACTTACGTATAATATACTACACGGTCAAGCTCCATCCTATCTTGCCGATTGTATTGTACCATATGTCCCGGCAAGAAATCTGCCTTCAAAGGACTCCGGCTTATTAGTGATTCCCAAAGCCCAAAAAAAGTCTGCGGGCTATAGAGCGTTTTCCGTTCGGGCTCCAGTACTCTGGAATGCCCTCCCGGTAACAGTTCGAGATGCCACCTCGGTAGAAGCATTTAAATCTCACCTTAAAACTCATTTGTATACTCTAGCCTTTAAATAGACTCCCTTTTTAGACCAGTTGATCTGCCGTTTCTTTTCTTTTTCTCCTATGTCCCACTCTCCCTTGTGGAGGGGGTCCGGTCCGATCCGGTGGCCATGTACTGCTTGCCTGTGTATCGGCTGGGGACATCTCTGCGCTGCTGATCCGCCTCCGCTTGGGATGGTTTCCTGCTGGCTCCGCTGTGAACAGGACTCTCGCTGCTATGTTGGATCCGCTTTGGACTGGACTCTCGCGACTGTGTTGGATCCATTATGGATTGAACTTTCACAGTATCATGTTAGACCCGCTCGACATCCATTGCTTTCCTCCTCTCCAAGGTTCTCATAGTCATCATTGTCACCGATGTCCCACTGGGTGTGAGTTTTCCTTGCCCTTATGTGGGCCTACCGAGGATGTCGTAGTGGTTTGTGCAGCCCTTTGAGACACTAGTGATTTAGGGCTATATAAGTAAACATTGATTGATTGATTGATATTGCAAAAATAAAAAACAACATTAAAAATATTAGAATGAGGTGAAATCTAATGAGAAAAAGTTGCAATGTTGACACAAAGCTGCCATGCAGGCTGTTTATTTTTTTTTCTTTTGTCTTTATTTTCGTCAAGGTTTGGACTATGACAGGGGTCGGGAACCCTTTTAGCTGAGAGAGCCATACAGGCCAAATATTTTAAAAAGTATTTCCGTGAGAGCCATGTAATATTTTTTTTTAAGACTGAATACAACTATTATTCCATCTTATTTCAATTATTGTGCAGAAATATTGGGAAATACATATCATAGCAAAATAATGCCTTTATTTCACAGAAAAGAGCAATTCGTATCATTTTTAAAATACAATATAGAGACCACACAAATCTATTAATGATGTTCAAAGCCAGAAATAAAGAAGGCCGTATGACTTTAAACATCCAAGAGTGCGAAGAAATTTGAAACAAATGTGCTTGTCTGTTGTTGGTGTGAAAGCATGGACTTCTCTAAACAAAGACTTAAAAAGCTGCAAGAATATCTTTGTTTTTAAAAAGAGTTATAAAAAGAGAAAACTGGAATTATATCAAACTGAATTTTGATTTAGATTGGACGTGTCATTGTGAAAATGCTTAAAGGAAAATTGGAAAGTATGTTGGAGTTCGGGTGTTGTTGGTGGGAACAGTTATAAAGTCGTCTAAAATAATTTGTGTTAAAAAAGGGGGCAGATAAATATAAGAATATTATTCTTCCATCTGCTCCTTTCTGGTCATGGAAATGTATAAGAAACAAAAAAGCAATGAAAGTGTCAATTGTAGGTGGCTTTTATATATGCATTTTCATGAAAGGAATACATATAAACAAGCAGCGTTGGTCGGGTCCGCCTTTGGCCGTTGCCAAGCCCTGGTCTAAGTCAGACCTACATAAAGGTCTTTGTTTCATGTCTGTACGACATTCCTATCAGAATTTACAAGCAGTTTTGTCTGTGTTTTTTCCTAGGGGGCGCTGGAGCGCAATTTTGACTTTTGGGGTTTGCTTTTTTATTAGATGGCAATTTTCGGCAGTCCTGATGTGTGTGTAAAATTTGGTGAGTTTTGAATTATGTTAAGGGGGTGAAATTACAGATCGGCGATTCTGGATGTTGTTGATAAATGGCTTTCGCTTTGCATAGCAGAGCTTTAACTTGCACTCTGAAGCATTTTAAGGGGGTCAAATTATAGCTCAAAGAGGCATTTAAATATGCATTTTCATGAAAGGAATAAATATAAATGATGATGGTGATGAACTAAATACATGCATTTTTAAGTAAATCCAACATTTTTAGAGAATAAGTCTCTTATTATTTTTCACAACATTGATATTCTGAAGCTAACCAACAATAAATAAAATACTTCTTACCATTAATGCGACTTCTTGAACAGGTGCGGTAGAACCGGATGGTTGGATTAAAATGCATGAGAATCTTTTATATTTTGAACGTTATTTTTGACACTGTGATTACTGGCGGAATTATTCATTACTTACCGTGTTTAGCAATGTCAGCGAAGATTTATCTGAGAGCCAGGTGCAGTCATCAAAAGAGCCACATCTAGCTCTAGAGCCGTAGGTTCCCTACCCCTGGACTAAGACGTGGATTGTTTCTGCGGCGCAAAGGAAAATTGGCACGAGCCAGGCGAGAATGCAAGTATATTTTTATTTATAAAAACACTAGTGATGGGTTGATGAGGCGTCATGTATCGTTTCGACACATTGCAAAACTGTGTCGATAATGTGTCACTAAATACTGACATCTGCTGGACATTAAAAATCCCTACAGGCAACATATGGACTAACTCAACTGACACTGATTTTATGACCTTGTACAGTGTTTCTCAACCTTTTTTCAGTGATGTACCCCCTGTGAACACTTTTTTTACTCAAGTACCCCCTAATCGGAACAAAGCATTTTGGGTTGAAAAAAAGAGATAAAGACGTAAAATACAGCACTATGTCATCAGTTTCTGATTTATTAAATTGTATAACAGAGCAAAATTGTGCTCAATTGTAGTGGTCTTTCTTGAACTAGTTGGAAAAAAAGATATAAGAATAACTAAAAACTTTTTGAAAAATAAACAAGTGATTCAATTATAAATGCAGATTGGTGACCGCAGGATTAGGTCTCTGCTTTTTGCAGATGATCTGGTCCTGATGGCTTCATCCGACCGGGATCTTCAGCTCTCGCTGGATCGGTTCGCAGCCGAGTGTGAAGCGACCGGAATGAGAATCAGCACCTCCAAGTCCGAGTCCATGGTTCTCGCCCGGAAAAGGGTGGAATGCCATCTTCGGGTTGGGGAGGAGACCCTGCCCCAAGTGGAGGAGTTCAAGTACCTAGGAGTCTTGTTCACGGGTGAGGGAAGAGTGGATGGTGAGATCGACAGGCGGATCGGTGCGGCGTCTTCAGTAATGCGGACGTTGTACCGATCCGTTGTGGTGAAGAAGGAGCTGAGCCGGAAGGCAAAGCTCTCAATTTACCGGTCGATCTACGTTCCCATCCTTACCTATGGTCATGAGTTTTGGGTTATGAGCTAATATAAGAATGATTTTTCTTTTTAGGTTATCTCTCATACAGTAAACATGCACCTACCGTGAAAATTTCAGACCCCTCCATGATTTCTAAGTGGGAGAACTTGCAAAATAGCAGGGTGTTCAAATACTTAATATTCAGGTCAAGGTATATTAGTGGATATTAAGAAAAAAAGGACAATGGTATTCGGATGTGTGGCTGACAATTTTCACAGATGTTTTTTTTAATTTGAACTGCATTTTATCTGCACAACGGGAAGTCCGGCTTGTGAAGTAAGATCTAGAACCGTTTTTATTTCAAAGCAAATAGCAGTTCCCTCAAAGCTCCAGGGACTGACGCAGGGGAACTAGTGGTCTTCTAATCAGCTGTTGAAAGTAAAAGTCAGACCTAAGGGAAGTCCTTGGACTGGCTCAGGAATTCAGGCATCATCAGCACTTGACCATCTTTATCTCTTTTAATGTCAGGAATTAGACGAATATTTAGATGAAGTCATCAGCCAGAACGAGTCTGGCACCCGTCACTATCGCTATAGTAACAGCAGCTGTTGATGTTTGTCACGGTGGAGATCCAGCTGCTAACAGCTGCTCGCTGCAAACTGTAATGACATTGTTGCTGTAATATTACTATTCCCAAGTTTGTTTTCATCATCATTAAACCACAGTACAAATCAGTTTTAGACACTGCGTGGAATGTAAATCAGTTTCCTTCTTGCACGGACTCAACTGCTCAGTGGAACAACGCCATGGAAACAGGTTTTGAGTACATTTAGAGACTTTCTTCTCTTCCACTACGTACTGCTGATTAGCGGGTCTAGTCAGGTCTATTTTCATACAAAAGGCGCACCGGATTATAAGGTGCATTAAAGGGGTCATATTACTTCTTGGAATTGTGCTGTTTGGTAATAAAAGTTAAAAATAGCGTCAGGCTTGTAATTTCTTCTGGTGGCTACAATGTTTTATTTTACTTTAATTTGTTTTCAAGTAAACAAACCAAAAAAAAATCTAATTTTTAAGGTGTGTGGCGGGTAATAAAAATGCCTTGGCGGTCCGCCACATTCAATTACATTAAGGGGAAACCCTGTGTCTTGCTTTGTTTTTTTGTTGAGACCAGGTATACTGGGGTCGAAAAGGTCGGTGGCCACCGGTCTAAAACATATCCATATACTGGAGACTGCAGTTTTAGAAGAAAGGAGTTTTTGAATGGTAGATAAAACCTAATGGATTTGTACCATTTGGTAATAAAAGTTAAAAATAGCGTCAATTTCTTCTGGTGGCTACAATGTTATATTTTACTTTAATTTGTTTTCGAGTAGATAAAAAAAAACCATATTTCAAGGTGTGTGTGGTGGTAATAAAAAAAAATTATTTGACATTCATTGACATTAAGGGGAAACCCTTTATGTAATATATAAAACATAGTTGACATGGGAAGACCTTGCTTGTTTTTTTTTGTTAAAACCAGGTATCTTGGCCTGGAAAAAGTCAGTGACCACGGGTCTAGAACCCATCCATATACCGGAGACTGCAGTTTTAACTTTAGTCACTTTTTTTTTAAATTGGTAGGCTTCTTGCTTTGACCTATAATAACAACCAACTAAGGTTAATGTTTTGTGATCATGTGGTTTGGATTTGATGTCCGTTTTTTGTCCGTTTTTTCCATGTTTACAAACACACCGTCCGTGCCTGAAAGGTGATTGGCAGACAATGAGGAAGTGTTGTGGTGTGCCCGACGGGGAAGTGCGGACTTGCGGAGACAAAAGTGTTTTTGAACGGGAGGTAAAACCTGTTGGAATTGTGCCGTTTGGTAATAAAAGTTAAAAAATAGCGTACATTTTTTCTGGTGGCTACAATATTTAATTGTACTTAAATTTTTTTATAAGTAAACAAAAATAACATATATCAAGGTGTGTATGGCGGTAATAAAAATGCCTTTAATTACATTAAGGGGAAACACTGTATGTTATATATAAAAACATAGTTTACAGGGGAAGATCTTGCCTTGTTTTTTTGTTGAGACCAGGTATCTTGGGCTCGAAAAGGTCGGTGACCACTGGTCTAAAACCCGTCCATATACTGGAGACTGCAGTTTTAACTTTAGTCATTTTTCGATTAATCGGTATGGTTCTTGCTTTGATTTATAATAACAACCAACTAATGTTCATGTTTAATGATCGTGTGGTTTGGATTTGATGCCAGTTTTTCCCATGTTTACAAACACACCGTCCGTTCTTGAACGGTGATTGGCGGATAATGAGGAAGTGTTGTTGTGTGTCCGGCGGGGAAGTGCAGACTCGCGGAGACGGAAGTGTTTTTGAACGGGAGGTAAAACCTGTTGGAATTGTGCTGTTTGGTAATAAAAGTTAAAGATAGCGTCAAACGTGTAATTTCTTCTGGTGGCTACAATACTTTATTTCACTTTAATTTGTTTTTGAGTAAACACAAACAAAAACTTATATGCAAGGTGTTTGTGGTGGTAATAAAAATGCCTTCAATGACATTAAGGGGAAACCCTTTATGTAATATATAAAACATAGTTGACAGGGGAAGATATTGCCTTGTTTTTTTGTTGAGACCAGGTATCTTGGGCTCGAAAAGGTCGGTGACCACTGGTCTAAAACCCATCCATATACTGGAGACTGCAGTTTTAACTTTAGTCATTTTTCGATTAATCAGTATGGTTCTTGCTTTGACTTATAATAACAACCAACTAATGTTAATGTTTAATGATCGTGTGGTTTGGATTTGATGCCAGTTTTTCCCATGTTTACAAACACACCGTCCGTTCTTGAAAGGTGATTGGCGGATAATGAGGAAGTGTTGTTGTGTGTCCGGCAGGGAAGTGCAGACTCGCGGAGACGAAAGTGTTTTTGAACGGGAGGCAAAACCTGTTGGAATTGTGCTATTTGGTAATAAAAGTTAAAAATAGCGTCAAACGTGTAATTTCTTCTGGTGGCTACAATATTTTATTTTACTTTAATTTGTTTCTGAGTAAACACAAACAAAAACGTATTTACAAGGTGTTTGTGGTGGTAATAAAAATGCCTTCAATGACATTAAGGGGAAACCCTGTATGTAATATATAAAACATAGTTGACAGGGGAAGATATTGCCTTCTTTTTTTGTTAAGACTGTCAGAAGTATTTGTTGACGAACCCCAAGATGCAGAGATGGAGGCAGGCATGGAGTGAGCAAACATGATTTTAATATAAATACTAAGACAAAACCAAACAAAGCGTTCAAACCAAAAGCGCGCACGTGGGCGGATAAAAAACAAAAGGCCTTTAGCATAGAAGCTAACTAGAAACAAAAAGAAACTTTAGCATGGTAGCTAGAGGATAACACACAGAAAAACTGTAACTAGCTATGGCTAACAAAAACAGCTTACCGCTACAACGACCAGGACAAGATGGAGCACGACAGGTAATAGCTGAAATGATGCCAGACACGACAGGTAGCAAAGACACAAGAGTGACACAAGGAAACGACAATACAATGATCCAGCAACTGACACAAGACAAATGAGGTACAAATAGGAGCCGGCTGATTGGCAACAGGTGTTGCCAGATGCCAATCAGCCGCAGCTGAAGGGGAACACAGCACTCAGGGAACAAGACAGGAAGCTGACAAAATAAGAGCACTAGACAGGAACTAAGGACAGGAAATACTAAACACACTGAGGAGGAACACAGCACTCAGGGAACAAGACAGGAAGCTGACAAATTAAGAGCACTTGACAGGAACTAAAAGACAGGAAATACTAAACACAGGAAACAGACAAATTCAGAGGAAAAAACGAAAACATAGACAAATTGTCAGGGGCAAGCCTGACAAAGATCAGGTATGTTGGGCTCGAAAAGGTCGGTGACCACTGGTCTAGAACCAGTCCATATACTGGAGACTGCAGTTTTAACTTTGGTCACTTTTTTATGAATCGGTATGGTTCTTGCTTTGACTAATAATTGTTATGATCGGCCGCCCGGATCATATATTGTTTTAGTTTTTGAGTCCTTTTGTGTTTCCTGTTTTGTTTTTGGACTCTTCCGACCCCTGGTTTGGCTCTTCCTTGTTTTATCTTGTTACCACGGTTTCTCATTTGTTCCACCTGCTCTTGTTTTTTACGCACACCTGGGTTTTGATTATTGCTTTAGTATTTAAGCCTGCCTTCGACCTCAGTTTGCTCTTGATCAATCAATCAATCAATCAATGTTTATTTATATAGCCCCAAATCACAAATGTCTCAAAGGACTGTACAAACCATTACGACTACGACATCCTCGGAAGAACCCACAAAAGGGCAAAGAAAACTCACACCCAGTGGGCAGGGAGAATTCACATCCAGTGGGACGCCAGTGACAATGCTGACTATGAGAAACCTTGGAGAGGACCTCAGAAGTGGGCAACCCCCCCACTCTAGGGGACCGAAAGCAATGGATGTTGAGCGGGTCTAACATGATACTGTGAAAGTTCAATCCATAGTGGCTCCAACACATCCGTTGTTTGCTTCATGCAACACTCACGTTGGTTTATCTACGTCAGGGGTGCCCATTACGTCGATCGCGATCGACTGGTCGATCTCGGAGGGTGTGTCAGTCGATCTCAAGCCAGGCATTAAAAAATATACATAAAAATGAGCAATCATCAATCATACCAAGACTTCACTTTCGTCAGTTGTTTGACATTCTCGGCACCCGAGGATCTTGTGAGATGACGCTGGCTGCTGCGAGCTCATATTTAAGAAAAAAATCACTAACAGGGCGGACGCAGAGAAACACATTTTATTTCTAGAGACTCCGTACCTACTGTCAAAACTCTAAAGACCGACTGCACAGTTCCTGTCTTCACCATAAAAGACCTGTTTCATCCTGCCTGTGCTAAGTACACACACACACTATTTATATTTCAAATATTAAAAACACAGCACTCTTTCAATTAGGGCGGTACATTTTGGCTGAAAACTGTATCAACTATACAGTGGGGCAAAAAAGTATTTAGTCAGCCACCGGTTGTGCAAGTTCTCCCACTTAAAATGATGACAAACGTCTGTAATTGTCATCATAAATACACTTAAACTGTGAGAGACAGAATGTGAAAAAAAAATCCAGGAATTCACATTGTAGGAATTTTTAAGAATTTATTTGTAAATTATGGTGGAAAATAAGTATTTGGTCAACCATTCAAAGCTCTCACTGATGGAAGGAGGTTTTGGCTCAAAATCTCACGATACATGGCCTCATTCATTCTTTCCTTAACACGGATCAATCGTCCTGTCCCCTTAGCAGAAAAACAGCCCCAAAGCATGATATTTCCACCCCCATGCTTCACAGTAGGTTTGGTGTTCTTGGGGTGCAGCTCAGTGTTCTTCTTCCTCCAAACACCACGAGTTGAGTTTACACCAAAAAGTTCTATTTTGGTTTCATCTGACCACATGACATTCTCCCAATCCTCTGCTGTATCATCCATGTATCCATTTTGGTGTGGACTCGGCTCGTCGTGTTTGGAGGGGGAGGAGTGCTGAGTTGTATCCCAAGAACTTCTTTATTATGCATTTTCGGGCGGTGTGACTTATAATCCGAAAAATACGGTAATTATTTTTCTCAACAAATAAGAAGCAGGAGTAAAATGTATCAATGTTTTTACATTTACATTTTTACTTCAAACGTAACCTTCTTGTGATTGTAACTCCCTCAGCTATCCACGCAGAAAGGAAATGTCGACACAAGCATGGAAAAGGCTCGATGTAAACTAAATTGTCAAATCAAATTGAACACTTAACAAAAATGCTTAAAGTGTAAGAAAATAGTGCAGAGTGTGAAAATGTAAACTTGGATAAACCTGAGAAGTATTTTCAGCAGGTTTAGTGCCAGGAAGTTAGAGTTGTGCGGCTAAGGTGGTGTGGTATTGGCGGTCTTGGTGGGGACGGGCGCCTTGCATCATTTGCAGACCACAATCGCTGACTATGGTACCCTTTTTTTACAAAAAATCCAGAAAACTGCCGTAATTGTGCAGAGGACATTTCCTGGTTTTTTTTGCCACAATTTATAGCTCGGTTGGTTGAGCGGCCGTGTCAGCAACTTGAGGGTTGCAGGTTCAATTCCCGCTTCTGCCATCCTAGTCACTGCCTTTGTGTCTTTGGGCAAGACACTTTACCCACCTGCTCCCAGTGCCACCCACACTGGTTTAAATGTAACTTAGATATTGGGTTTTACTATGTAAAGCGCTTTGAGTCACTAGAGAAAAGCGCTATATAAATATAATCCACTTCACTTCACTAACAAAATAAGAGTCTCAGAAAGCTAGCCTGCACAAGCTAGCAAGCTACGGAGTTTGATGCCAATGTATTTCTCCCCCGCCCTCAGCGACCGCTTTCTCACTTGCTTGCCCACCCGCACTCTCACTGACGTCACTCACCTGCTGCCAGACATTAAAGAGCCACGCACATATGCTACTCTCATAACAAAGTGTTTAAAAACGAGTATGCAAGTTGGACAAATGAGATGCCAAATCCAACCACTTTCATGTGGTATTGGACAGAAAGGAGGACTTTTTTTTTCCCTCCATTTGAAAATGCGGACGTTATCAGCACCACTGTCTAATTCCAATCAATGCAAGTCATCAGAATCAGGTAATACACCAACTTATATTCTTGTCTTCATGAAAGAAAGGAATCTATGTGTGTTAAACATGCTTGTATTATCATTAAACACCATTAACTTGTTAACAAAAATGTCTCTTTCATAAATAAATAAATATAAATTATAAATAGGAATGAGGTAGAGCTCCTCGACTTGGTCAATTGAAAAGTAGCTCGCCTGCAGAAAAAGTGTGAGCGCCCCTGATCTACGTCTTTGTGTCCTTGCTAAGTAGCCCCTTAGCTTGTCGTGCACTCGGCACGCTATTTTTGAACTCTTGGACTGCATGCTAGTTCGCGTAAGCTTCTCGTGCATTCGCCAGTCATTTTCTTTTGCCTTTTGTATCAGTGTTATTTTATTTTTTGTATTAAAACAAACTCCTACCTGCAATTCCTGCCTGTCTTGGTCCTCGTGCATCCTGGGGTGACACAACACGCGTCGATAATAACAATATTAACCCTAAACGGAATTCTAAAATGACTGATGAAGAACTTTTAACATGATTTACCTTTTGACCTTGTCTACCTTTACTGTCCTTAGTCACATACGAGTCAAAACGTTAGCAGTGTGCGGACGGACGCTTCCTACGATGCGTCGAAAGAAAAATAATACGTCTTTCCATTTGGTTTAAAGTTGTTCTACTTTCCACACGATGTTCTCATTCTCAACACTGGCTTCATTGTCTCTTTACCCTTCTGTACCACGTCATTGAGTTCTTCGTCTCAAAGGAATAGAAAAAGACTTTTATTCGCCTGGCACAATATTCCGTGGCCAAAGCATATAAAAATTTAAAAAAAAGGCTGTTAATTGAGCACGAGCGGGTGCTGACATGATTCAGCCTGACACCGGGAAGAAGCTCTTGGATCACTTCCAAGGGCTTTTTTGCTCAAGACAGGTCTGGAAATGGCACGTCGGGGTTTGACTTACGTCTCAGGTTGGATCTCGATTAAGCTTGTCTGGTCGACGACGCTCTTGCCTCACAAATCTCGCGACTGTGTGTGCAGGGGGCTAAACTACACACACATTTACACCCACTGAGGACATCACCACTGGCTCGGGAAGGAAAGGAGAAGCTGATGAAAGCACTTTTTTTCCGACGGGGAAGACTTTGTGGTTGGGGAAGACTCTGTAATGTGACTTTGTCGAAAGAAGGAGTTGTATTGGGGATTGTTTGGATCGTTGTAATGAACTCTTGCAGTGTTTCTTTCCTCTTGTCATTTTAGTGGGAGACTTTTTTTTACCACCTAAGTCTGCTGACATCATCACATTAAAAGCATGATTTTGTACAAACCCCGTGGGAAATTGTGTTAGATGTAAATATAAACGGAATACAATGATTTGCAAATCCTTTTCAACCCATATTCAGTTGAATATGCTACAAAGACAACATATTTGATGTTCAAACTCATAAACTTTATGTTTTCTTACAAATAATAATTAATTTAGAATTTCATGGCTGCAACACGTGCCAAAGTAGTTGGGAAAGGGCATGTTCACCACTGTGTTACATCACCTTTTCTTTCAACAACACTCAATAAACGTTTGGGAACTGAGAAAAATAATTGTTGAAGCTTTGAAAGTTGAATTCTTTCCCGTTCTTGTTTTATGTAGAGCTTCAGTCGTTCAACAGTCAGGGGTCTCCGCTGTCGTATTTTACGCTTCATAATGCGCCACACATTTTCCATGGGAGACAGGTCTGGACTGCAAGCGGGCCAGGAAAGTACCCGCACTCTTTTTTTACGAAGCCACGCTGTTGTAACACGTGCTGAATGTGGCTTGGCATTGTCTTGCTGAAATAAGCAGGGGCGTCCATTAAAAAGACGGCGCTTGGATGGCAGCATATGTTGTTCCAAAACCTGTATGTACCTTTCAGCATTAATGGTGCCTTCACAGATGTGTAAGTTACCCATGCCTTGGGCACTAATGCACCCCCATACCATCACACATGCTGGCTTTTAAACTTTGCGTCGATAAGAGTCTGGATGGTTCGCTTCCCCTTTGGTTCATGTCGAATATTTCCAAAAACTATTTGAAATGTGGACTCGTGAGACCACAGAACACTTTTTCACTTTGCATCAGTCCATCTTAGATGATCTCGGGCCCAGAGAAGCCGGCGGCGTTTCTGGATGTTGTTGATAAATGGCTTTCGCTTTGCATAGTAGAGATTTAACTTGCACTTACAGATGTAGCAACAAACTGTATTTAGTGACAGTGGTTTTCTGAAGTGTTCCTGAGCCCATGTGGTGATATCCTTTCGAGATTGATGTCGGTTTTTGATACAGTGCCGTTTGAGGGATCGAAGGTCACGGTCATTCAATATTGGTTTCCGGCCATGCCGCTTACGTGGAGTGATTTCTCCAGATTCTCTGAACCTTTTGATGATATTATGGAGCGTAAATGTTGAAATCCCTAAATTTTCTTGCAATTGCACTTTGAGAAAGGTTGTTCTTAAACTGTTTGACTATTTGCTCACGCAGTTGTGGACAAAGGGGTGTACCTCACCCCATCCTTTCTTGTGAAAGACTGAGAATTTTTTGGGAAGCTGCTTTTGCACCCAATCATGGCACCCACCTGTTACCAATTAGCCTGCACACCTGTGGGATGTTCCATATAAGTGTTTGATGAGCATTTCTCAACTTTATCAGTATTTATTGCCACCTTTCCCAACTTCTTTGTCACGTGTTGCTGGCATAAAATTCTAAAGATAATGATTATTTGCACACAAAAAAATGTTTATGAGTTTGAACATCAAATATGTTGTCTTTGTAGCATATTCAACTGAATATGGGTTGAAAAGGATTTGCAAATCATTGTATTCTGTTTATATTTACATCTAACACAACTTCCCAACTCATATGGAAACGGGGTTTGTATCATAGACAGGCTTTCCCCTAGACTGGGTGTGGTTATGGGCGTGGTTTGCATACTGTATTTTCCGGACCTTAGGGCTCACTGGATTTAACGCCGCACTGCCAATGAATGGTCTAGTCTGGTCTATTTTGATACAAATGGCGCACCGGACTATAAAGCGCACTCGTGGGAGATTATGTAATTTCACCTATTTGGGGTTAAAAATATTTTAAACCAGCAATTATAGTCTGCAAATGATGTGTTGTTGTTGAGTGTCGGTGCTGTCTAGAGCTCGGCAGCATAACCGTGTTATATTCTTCAATACCAGTAGGTGGCTAATTGCTTTGTAGAAGTCGGAACATGGTTTGTCGTGATCCCAACATGCAGATAACAGTGGTGGTGTCGTTGACTGGCGCCATCTTGCAGTTTACATCGTATCTCTTATGTATGACTGCCGTCTACTGGTCACAATTATCATTACACCATGTACTAAATAAAATTGCTTCGAGGTGGGTAAGCACAACCAGAATTATGCCGTGCATTTGGCACACCGGGTTATGAGAGCGCACTGTCAATTTTTGAGAAAATGAAAGGATTTTAAGTGCACTTTACAGTCCGAAAAATACGATGAATACCATGAATTGATTAACGTGGACCCCCTACTTAAACAAGTTGGAAAACTTATTGGGGTGTTACCATTTAGTGGTCAATTGTACGGAATATGTTCTGAACTGTGCAATCTACTAATAAAAGTTTCAATCAAACAATCAATCAATCAAAACGATAATTTGCTATGATATGATTTTCTTTAAGAAGGTAAAAAAAATGTACATATAAATATAAAACAAATATTTTATTATTAATTAGAATTACTATATTTAAATTTGATCATTTTGCCATATTTTCACATATTGCTGCTTTTTGTACAATGTACGTTGTTGAGATTTTTTTATGACTTTTATAGAACGTACTCATGTTTGAAGACTGTACTTCTGTCCCTCGATACCCCTGACTTAAGTATCCGCTTTAGTTGAACTTTCTCTTCTTAAAAGCAGAAACGGTCCTCTTAATAGTTTTGTAGACGGTTGTCCGCGGGTGTATCTGGAACATATAAAAATTGCGCCCACATCACAGACATGCTGACAACGCTCCAGACAGTCATAATGGCGTGCGTTTTGTTTGCATCCGGTTCCCAAGTCTTTTTTCAGTGATCAAGTTTTTGGTACATCACTTGTCAATAATGCACAAATAATATGCTATATACAGTATGTATATATAACATTCGTACTGTAACAACCAGCTAATTTTAATGATTTATGTTTGTTTGGTTTGGATTCGATGCCAGTTTTTCCTATGTTTGGAAAACCTGAAAAGTGATTGGCAGAAAATGAGGAAGTGTTGTTGTGTGTACAAAGAAAGCGCAGACTTATAACACCAAAGTGTATTCACGGGAGGTAAAACCTGTTGGAATTGTGCCGTTTGTTATCATAAGATTGGTAATAAAAGTTAAAAAATAATGTCAGACTTTGTGTGGCTTCTTCTGGGCTCTACAATGTATTGTATTACTTTAATTTGTTTTCGAGTAAAACACACGACAATCTTATTTTCAAGGTATGGCGGTAATTAAAACACTGTGGGGGCACATTCAATAAAATCAAGGGGAAACCCTGATATAATATTCTGTACTACGGTGAGCGATACTTTATATGTAGTCAAAGATCTGCTGCAGACAGCAGAGCACAAAGGGTGTTGTTGATTTCCTCCTTCCTCAAGACCACAATGCTCACACACACACACTCGAACACACACACACTCGAACACACACACACACTCACTAACACACACTCGCTACAAAGCAGTAATTAGAGGATATTATCTCGGAGTAAACTGCTGGCAGGTTAATGAACTCTGTTGGATTGTGGGAAAAAGACGCAAGTGTCGCTCCACTATCGACTCACCCCGAGTCAAAATGATGTCTCTGTTTTTTTTCCTCAGCAGAAAGGGGGTCGTGTAAGATACCGCTGACGGTTACCATGGTAACCAGAGGCCAGGCCATTTGCCTGCGGTCAATGAAAGGATAAATGATCCAGGTGTTTGAATGTGTAAATAATTTGGTGATTAAATAATCGGTCGGACTAAAAACACTAAAAGGCCTCAATTTACAGAATTTAGCACTTTTCTATCCTCAAAGGCCCAGATTTTTCCCACATTTTTGAACAATTGTAGATAAATCTCAGAGGTCCCACAAAACTGTGTTAGTACTGTGGTGTCCAAAATCTGCACTAAGACCGATTACTGTCACGGCGGGGGCTCGAACTCGCTGGGTGTTCCAGCACCTCCACTGGCAGCACGCTGAGACACTTACTACTAAAAGACAAGTTGTCTAGTATGTTCACCATTTTATTTAAGGACTAAATGACAATAATAAACATATGTTTCATGTACACTAAGATTTTTTATTCAAATAAAGACAGCAATGACTTTTTTTAGAATAGTATCGAAATACATTTTTGTACCGGCACCAACATATCGGTATCGGGACAACACTAATATACATATATATTTATTTTACCTCTGTTTTAAATGATATTGTGGAGAGGCGCAGCCGGCGAACGAGCAGCGGGGCAGGGCATGCTAGAGCCCTGCCCAAGATGGCGGCAAGGAGGCGGAGAATGTGGCAAGCGAGATCAGGTCAGTGGCTCGCACACTGGGAAACAATTACCATCCCTCCTTACGCTGCATAAAAGGGGAGAAGGAGGAGAGATCCGGGCAGAAGGAGTTGGAGAGCCCGCAGCAGCAGATGAAGAGCGGAAACAAACAGCAGACGAGGATGACGACGACGGCGGCTGAAAAGCAGAACGGGAACGAGCAGTGGAGGAAGGAACTGAAAAGCGATCCGAACCGCAGCCAAGCTTTGTTGCAAAATAAAGAAGTCAAACCTGCTCAAGCGATCATGTCCTTCCTGAGTGGTCCATGGAACCCGAGCGACAGGGAAAGTCGTTCACAGATATGTTTTAATCAGTCCTTTGGTATGGTATGGTGGGTTATGGTATGGTATAATCCTAGTTCAAGAGCATTGTTGTTTGTGGTGTCACAATCCTTTCAAACTGAAAAGGATTCTCTGAAATCTGGAGATACCACACACGGAGTGGCATGCCAGGAAGTCCTGTATCCAGGCCTCCCACTCCTCTGAGTGCAGAAGTGCAGCAAACCGAGGCTGTGGATGGAATTATTTTGCTATAGCAGCGACGTCACGCAACATGAAGGCCAAATGTGGAATGTGTTTATCCCTCTAATCTGTGGATTTTTTTTTTTTTGTAGGACCACAGCTGCAATGGACATAGAGTGTGTGGGTTTGGACACCTGGCGTTGTATCCCTTTACCACTATATGACCCGCCTCTCTTCTGGAAACATTTTTTGCAGCTCTGCAGGAATTTCTGACCATTGAGCTTTTTGTGAGGTCAGCATCACCGCATCCCAAGTTCTTTTCCTCCCCAAACCTTTCCTAACTCGCCCACATGGACCTTGCTGGGCCAGCTGAGACCCAGTCAAGCGTGCTAGACCTAAGAGTTGCCCAAATTGTGTTGCTAAGATAAATAAGTAAAAAAAAAGTAAGGGTAACATCGAGTCATAAAATTGGGGACCCCAGTACATTTGTGGGGTTTCCCTTTTTTTTAAGCGTTTTGAAAACAAATGATTAATGTATGCATTATCTTCTTATATCAATAAATGTTTACTTATATAGTCCTAAATCAGGGGGGTCCGAAGTGCGTCTTGGGGGACATTTGCATGCCACACATTCTGCAAAAATTGCAAAATTGATAGTATTGCAAAAATAAAATAAACATTTTCAAAAAGTGGAATGAGGTGAATTCTAATAAGAAAAAGTGGAAATGTTGACACAAAGCTGCCATGCAGGCAGTTTTCTTTTCTTTTGTCTTTGTTTATTTTCTTTTTTTTCCATTGCTCGAAAAAAAAGGACAAAAAAGTTTATGTTATAATGAATTATTACTTAAAAATGATCACTTTAAAATGTTTTATGTGGAAAAAATATTGCATATGTTGTGTGGTTGCCATATAAAAATATCAAAGTTTTGACAAAAGAGCAAAAAACAAACAAAATAATATTTCAAACTTGAAATCGACAGATATATCGGAAGTTGATCTTGAAATTTAAGTGTTAAAAGTAAAAAAAAAATGATAAAAATGCATCACTTTATGAGTGGGGAACCTTTTGCATCTCAAATATATTTATCAGGATTTTATTTAACTTTTCACTGTGATTACTCAAAAATATTAAATAATTAAAATCAATGGTGATCTTTGAGGGCTTTAATTGCTAAATAAAGGAACTCTCCTGAAGGAATCAATAAAGTACTATCTATCTATCTATCTATCTATCTATCTATCTATCTATCTATCTATCCATCCATCCATCCATCCATCCATCCATCCATCCATCCATCCATCCATCCATCCATCCATCCATCCATCCATCCATCCATCCATCCATCCATCCATCCATCTATCTATCTATCTATCTAAATACTGCATATTTTAGTTTTACTATAAAAAACAAAGTTGTCTTTGACAGAAAAGGCATAAAACTTTATTTGTTTTACTTTAAATCAACCTCAAGTTGATATACAGATTTACTGTAAGAATTAAATAAAAAATAATAATAATAATTTGACTTATTTTTAACATTTTAGTGACTGAGACCCTCTATGCTCCCCAGGAGCCCTAAGGATTAAAAAAAAATCCATATATTTTGAAAATGGAAAATATCAAAATGGCCCCCGCATGCTAAATTTTTCCATGTGAGGCCCTCTGTGGAAAAAGTTTGGACACCCCTGCCCTAAATCACGAATGTCTCAAAGGGCTGCACAAGCCACAACGACATCCTTGGCTCAGATCCCACATCTCACAGATCTCACATTCCAAATTGTGTTTTGGAAAAAGGTTGTCATAAACGTTACTTTATTCATTAAAAAAAAAAATAACAAAAAAGAAAATAAATTCAGTATTTGTGATCGGTAAAACTTTCTGCGAATCAAAATGTAAGAAACTGTCGGTTTCTTACATTCTGCATTACTTTGAACACCGGAAATGTGTTCCGAGAAAATACTAAAGTTCCTTGGGTGAATAATGTAAACTCACTATACCGGTATGTTTTAGCGCTTTCATGGCCAGTTTACTGACAGATATAAGTAAGAACTTTACATTACTTTATATTAGAAATGGCACTAAAACATTTACTACTAAAACATTTTTGAGCACCGTGTGTAATGTTCTATGTTTTCAATGGAACATATAACATGTTGGTGTTGTTTACTTGAGACTTATCTCTTATGTTCGACTGCCATCTACTGGTCACACTTATATTTACACCCTGTACCAAATAAAATAGTGTAAAGTCCCGGAAGAGTTGGTGCTGCTGAGGATTCTGGGTATTTGTTCTGTTGTGTTTATGCTGGACTCTCACAATATTGTTAGATCCACTATGGACTGGACTCTCACACTATTATGTTAGATCCACTATGGACTGGACTCTCACACTATTATGTTAGATCCACTATGGACTGGACTCTCACACTATTATGTTAAATCCACTATGGACTGGACTCTCACTATTATGCTAGATCCACTATAGACTGGACTCTCACTATTATGTTAGATCCACTATGGACTGGACTCTAACACTATTATGTTAGATCCACTATGGACTGGATTCTCACACTATTATGTTAGATCCACTATGGACTGGCCTCTCACACTATTATGTTGGATCCACTATGGACTGGACTCTCACACTATTATGTTAGATCCACTATGGACTGGACTCTCACACTATTATGTTAGGTCCACTAGGGACTGGACTCTCACACTATTATGCTAGATCCACTATGGACTGGACTCTCACACTATTATGTTAGATCCACTATGGACTGAACTCTCACACTATTATGTTAGATCCAGTATGGACTGGACTCTCACACTATTATGTTAGATCCACTATGGACTGGACTCTCACACTATTATGTTAGATCCACTATGGACTGGACTCTCACAGTATTATGTTAGATCCACTATGGACTGAACTCTCACACTATTATGTTTGATCCACTATGGACTGGACTCTCACTATTATGTTAAATCCACTACGGACTGGACTCTCACACTATTATGTTAGATCCACTATGGACTGGACTCTCACACTATTATGTTAGATCCACTATGGACTGGACTCTCACACTATTATGTTAGGTCCACTAGGGACTGGACTCTCACACTATTATGCTAGATCCACTATGGACTGGAATCTCACACTATTATGTTAGATCCACTATGGACTGGACTCTCACACTATTATGTTAGATCCACTATGGACTGAACTCTCACACTATTATGTTAGATCCACTATGGACTGGACTCTCACACTATTATGTTAGATCCACTATGGACTGGACTCTCACACTATTATGTTAGATCCACTATGGACTGAACTCTCACACTATTATGTTAGATCCACTCGACGTCGATTGCACCGGTCGCCCGGGGTCGGCGGGTCCCCACATCTGCGGTCCCCTCCAAGGTTTCTCATTGTCATTCCATTGGGTTGAGTTTTTCCTTCCCCTGATGTGGGATCTGTTGTGAGCTTGTGCAGCCCTTTGAGACACTCGGGATTTTGGGCTATATAAGTAAACATTGGTGGATCGATTGAAGTGGGACATCACTGGAGGCCTAGGTGGGATACGCACGGCTCACCTCACACTTATGCTACCATGACAGATGGCTCCTCCCACTAGATAAACTTTGCATAAAATCCAGCAAACCTTGACACACGAGGACCAATCCCGTCACGCACCAGCACAGACAATTGATGTCCTCAATTAGGAGTGATGACCCCGCCCACAGTAGAACTCCACATCCCGACTGGACGTCCTCCAGGTTCTGACAGCGGTGAGTGAACGCCGCCTAAAAAAGAAGAATGCTTGTCAAGCTCTCGGGGTGTCAAAGCCACGTCGGGAGGAAATTGACTCCGAACCTCTTCCAGCTTTCTTGATGTGCTGGTTTGGCCGTTTTTTTTTTAGTTTTTTTTGGCAGATAAAGAGCAAGGACCTCAACCTCTTGGCTGTGGATGAAAGTTTCATTGTCAAGTACCGGAATTAATTTAAAACCTCTTATCACTCCAGCGCTTCCCAAAGGCATGCGGTAAATTTAGGCCTGCGCTTATAAATTTGAGTGTGATGTAAGGATACCATCTTAAAAAGCACATTTAATTAAAAAAAACTTTATTATGGTCTTACCTTTACATATAAATGAAGTCCATGCGCAGCTCCTTCTGATCAAAAGCATCGATAACTTGTTTATAGAAGTCTTCCTTATCTTTCTTCAGTTTTAAAAGTCTGTCTGTCTCGATGGAGATCTTCCTTTATTACCTCCTGCATCAATTGAAAGTCCAGTTTAGAAAACGGTTTTATTTTAGATATGTAATCCTCCATGTTAAAAGTGCAAGCGAGAAGGAAAAAATAACGATCTCTGCTCACTCTTGCTGCTTGTTGTCACTTTTTCTGCAGCCGAGTAGTCGCAAGAAGGATCACTAGCGCCCTCTACCACCAGGAGGCGGGAGTCATTTAATGACTCATATTTGACACATGCAGCTACGGTATATTAATAAAACATAGCTGCTTACTGTTCTTTTTAGCATATTCAATAGCTTGGACCTTAAATCCTACTGAATAGCTCTTAATCTTCTTCCATTTATGCAATTTCAAATTATTGAAATCGGCCTCCTCCATTTTGAAAATGATGACAGGTGAAGTGTCACTCGTGACGTGACGAGTTTGACCCGGAGTAAATTCTAGACATGCGCTAATAAAAATAATATTTTGCAAAACGAGTTAGACCCGGCAGTAATTCTAGGCAGGCGCATACTAGGAAATACGGTAATCTATTGATTTGTTTGATCAATTAATCGAGTGCCGTATTTTACGGACTACAAGGCACACTTACAATATTTTAATTTTCTCAAAACTCAACAGTGCGCCTTATAACCCGGTGCGCCTAATGTACGGAATAATTCTGGTTGTGCTTACCGACCTCGAAGCAATTTTATTTGACACGTGGTGTAGTGATAAGTGTGACCAGTAGATGGCAGTCGCACATTAGAGATACGTTTAGACAGCGCTATGATGGCAGTAAACAACACAAAAAAAATTAAATGTTCTATTGAAAATAAAGAACATTACACACGGTACTCAAACATCCGTCAAAATGTTTTAGTACGACTTTGAAGCCACACCGCTTGATGTATTAAAGTTAGGGTTAGGACCCCTGTCTCTACTCGGGATGATCTCCTGCTGGCCCCACTATGGACTGGACTCTCACACTATTATGTTAGATCCACTATGGACTGGACTCTCACTATTATGTTAGATCCACTATGGACTGGACTCTGACACTATTATGTTAGATCCACTATGGACTGGACTCTCACACTATTATGTTAGATCCACTATGGACTGGACTCTCACACTATTATGTTAGATCCACTATGGACTGGACTCTCACACTATTATGTTAGATCCACTATGGACTGGACTCTCACACTATTATGTTAGATCCACTATGGGCTGGACTCTCACACTATTATGTTAGATCCACTATGGACTGGACTCTCACACTATTATGTTAGATCCACTATGGACTGGACTCTCACACTATTATGTTAGATCCACTATGGACTGGACTCTCACACTATTTTGTCAGATCCACTATGGACTGGACTCTCACACTATTATGTTAGATCCACTATGGACTGGACTCTCACACTATTATGTTAGATCCACTATGGACTGGACTCTCACACTATTTTGTTAGATCCACTATGAACTGGACTCTCACACTATTATGTTAGATCCACTATGGACTGGACTCTCACACTATTATGTTAGATCCACTATGGACTGGACTCGCACTATTATGTTAGACCCACTATGGACTGGACTCTCACACTATTATGTTAGATCCACTATGGAAAGGAATCTCACTATTATGTTAGATCCACTATGGACTGGACTCTCACACTATTATGTTAGATCCACTATGGACTGGACTCTCACGCTATTACATTAGATCCACTATGGACTGGACTCTCACTATTATGTTAGATCCACTATGGACTGGACTCTCACACTATTATGTTAGATCCACAATGGACTGGACTCTCACTATTATGTTAGATCCACTATGGACTGGACTCCCACACTATTATGTTAGATCCACTATGGACTGGACTCTCACACTATTATGTTAGATCCACTATGGACTGGACTCTCACACTATTATGTTAGATCCACTATGGACTGGACTCTCACACTATCATGTTAGATCCACTATGGACTGGACTCTCACATTATTATGTTAGATCCACTATGGACTGGACTCTCACTATTATGTTAGATCCACTATGGACTGGACTCTCACACTATTTTGTTAGATCCACTATGGACTGGACTCTCACACTATTATGTTAGATCCACTATGGACTGGACTCTCACACTATTATGTTAAATCCACTATGGACTGGACTCTCACACTATTATGTTGGATCCACTATGGACTGGACTCTCACACTATTATGTTAGATCCACTATGGAAAGGAATCTCACTATTATGTTAGATCCACTATGGACTGGACTCTCACACTATTATGTTAGATCCACTATGGACTGGACTCTCACACTATTACATTAGATCCACTATGGACTGGACTCTCACTATTATGTTAGATCCACTATGGACTGGACTCTCACACTATTATGTTAGATCCACAATGGACTGGACTCTCACTATTATGTTAGATCCACTATGGACTGGACTCCCACACTATTATGTTAGATCCACTATGGACTGGACTCTCACACTATTATGTTAAATCCACTATGGACTGGACTCTCACACTATTATGTTAGATCCACTATGGACTGGACTCTCACACTATCATGTTAGATCCACTATGGACTGGACTCTAACATTATTATGTTAGATCCACTATGGACTGGACTCTCACTATTATGTTAGATCCACTATGGACTGGACTCTCACACTATTATGTTAGATCCACTATGGACTGGACTCTCGAACTATTATGTTAAATCCACTATGGACTGGACTCTCACACTATTATGTTGGATCCACTATGGACTGGACTCTCACACTATTATGTTAGATCCACTATGGACTGGACTCTCACTATTATGTTAGAGTTGTAGAAATGATTGGCAACATGATGTTCTTTACAAGTGTATGTAAACTTTTGACCAGGAGTCCAAATATTTGCCTGCTTTCGCGGTTGAGCTGCCTTCATCTTGTTCCTGATCAGTGTGTAGACAAACAGCGACCTCTGGTGGCTGTACAACAATATTGTTCCTGATCAGTGTGTAGACAAACAGCGACTTCTGGTGGCTGTACAACAATATTGTTCCTGATCAGTGTGTAGACAAACAGCGACCTCTGGTGGCTGTACAACAATATTGTTCCTGATCAGTGTGTAGACAAACAGCGAACTCTGGTGGCTGTACAACAATACTGCATCCAAACGTGTCCATGTTTGTATTTAATAACAATGATATGACTCTTTAATATAAACCAACAGCAAGGTGAGCTGGTGGTTTGGCACAGTTTGTGTTACAGATGTAAAAAAAAAAGATGCTGCATATTAAGCGCAATGTTTCAAGGACAGACAAGTCCACAACCACGAGGACCAGGACCTTGGTGTGGGGTCAAAGGGTGTTCATGGCAACATATAATAATGATTTGTATGGTAAACGTATGAATGCCACATGAGGGAGTGACAAAAACCAGCAGCTTGCACTTTGGTCAAATTGTCTTTTTTAGGGACCGATGCCCCTTTGGGACAGAGGACCCTATTGTATTTCTAAGGTTTTATTATTATTATACCGCCGCCTCTTTGAGCTGTAATTTGACCCCCTTAACATGCTTCAAAACTCACCAAATTTTACACACACATCAGGACTGGTGAAAATTTGGATCTAATCAAAAAACCAAAACCAAAACCCAAAACTCAAAATGTTTGTAACTTCCAGTAGGAACGTTGTAGAGACATGAAACAAAAACTTCTATGTAGGTCTCACTTAGACCTATATTTTAATATTGACATCCTTCAGCAAAAATCAACAAGAAGTTGGCAATTACCCCTTCAAAACCAAAGTTTTGTAAAAACCTGTCACCTTTTTTCAAACATTATCTCCTCTGAACGCGTTTGTTGTGCCGGCTTCAAACTCGCACAGGAAAGAGATTGAACCCTTCTGATTAAAAGTTGCGCAAAGAGATTTTCTAACTGCTCCGGTTTTGATTCTACAAGCCTTCAAAGAACTGCTTCACTGATGCTGCTGCGCTGCTGCCGTCTCAAGATGTCCGCTTAAAAGCAGGAAGCCCCAGCGCGTGACCACACAATGCAGAGAAGGTAGGTACTGTGCAGGTAAAGATATGTTGACTGGGTGAAAGAAGGAGGCACCAGTTTGACACCAGGATACAGAGAAAGTAGGTAATGTGCAGGTAAAGATATGTTGTCTGGGTGATGGCAGGAAGCACCAGCATGTATGGGTGACAGAAAGAAGCACCAGTGTCACCCCAGGATGCAGGGAAGGTAGGTAATGTGCAGGTAAAGATAGGTTGAATGGGTAAAGGCAGGAAACACCAGTAAAAGTCGGACCCGTCCATCGCTGCTTGCAGCTGTAATTATTATTATTCTTTATTATTATTCCACCGCCTCTTAGAGCTGTAATTTGACCCATTTAACATGCTTCAAACTCGCCAAATTTTGACACACAAATCAGGACTGGCGGAAATTGGGATCTAATCACAAAAACAAACCCCAAAACTCAAAATTGCGCTCTAGCGCCCCCTAGGAAGAAAACACAGACACAACTGTCTGTAACTTCCAGTAGGAACGTCGTAGAAATATGAAACAAATACCACTTTGTAGGTCTCACGTAGACCTATATTTCATACACTTATTTCTCCCAGCTAAAATCAACAGAAAGTTTGCAATTCCCCCTTTAATACAAAAGTTGGCTAAAAAATGTCGCTTTTTTCAAACATTACCTCCTCTGAGGCCGTTTGTCGTTTCGGCTTCAAATTGTTACGGCTCAGACTCCTGCCAGTGGCGCTCATCCGTCTGTGCGCACCTCGGGACACGCCCACGGGCGCTCACAGCCAGGGACGAGCCGCGCAGCAGCCGTCAGCTGAAATCTATCACCGGCAATCTTCACACCTGACGGTAATGACGGGGCTGCCTTCATAAACCTGGACAACCTGCTATCACTTGCTGGATTATAGTCTTCTGTACACGTCACTCCCCGCGTTCTCCTGGATCCCCTGTTGTTCCCCTTGTCTCCCGGACTGCCTTTTGTATTCTCGACCTCCCGCTTGGACACGTTTTCCCACGGACTTCATCGTTCCTTCGCTCTCGTCAACATTTTGGTAAGACACACCTCAGCTAATCTACACACATAGCCTTACACCATACACACTTGAGTTTTCGTCACACTTCATTTCCTTGGTTTATTCATTAGTATTCTGTTCGAGTACAGTAAGCCCCGTCCTTCATGTTATCCTGTTCTCGCTGTGTTTGCCCTTCCGTATTTTCTTGAGACTAGGGTTCGTATGTTAGATCCACTATGGACTGGACTCTCACACTATTATGTTAGATCCACTATGGACTGGACTCTCACACTATTATGTTAGATCCACTATGGACTGGACTCTCACACTATTATGTTAGATGCACTATGGACTGGACTCTCACACTATTTTGTTAGATCCACTATGAACTGGACTCTCACAATATTATATCAGATCCACTATGGACTGGACTCTCACAGTATTTTGTTAGATCCACTATGGACTGGACTCTCACACTATTATGTTAGATCCACTATGGACTGGACTCTCACACTATTATGTTAGATGCACTATGGACTGGACTCTCACACTATTTTGTTAGATCCACTATGAACTGGACTCTCACAATATTATATCAGATCCACTATGGACTGGACTCTCACAGTATTTTGTTAGATCCACTATGGACTGGACTCTCACACTATTATGTTAGATCCACTATGGACTGGACTCTCACACTATTTTGTTAGATCCACTATGAACTGGACTCTCACACTATTATGTTAGATCCACTATGGACTGGACTCTCACACTATTATGTTAGATCCACTATGGACTGGACTCTCACTATTATGTCAGATCCACTATGGACTGGACTCTCACACTATTATGTTAGATCCACTATGGACTGGACTCTCACTATTATATTAGACCCACTATGGACTGGACTCTCACACTATTATGTTAGATCCACTATGGACTGGACTCTCACTAATATGTTAGATCCACTATGGACTGGACTCTCACTATTATGTTAGATCCACTATGGACTGGACTCTCACTATTATGTTAGACCCACTATGGACTGGAATCTCACTATTATGTTAGACCCACTATGGACTGGACTCTCGCTATTATGTTAGATCCACTATGGACTGGACTCTCACTATTATGTTAGATCCACTATGGACTGGACTCTCACTATTATGTTGGATCCACTATGGACTGGACTCTCACTATTATGTTAGATCGCTGTGTTTGCCCGTCCGTATTTTCTTGTGTCATCCCTGCAGTACCCTCCGTCGTCTTTAAGATGAGTTGTGTGTCTCACCGTTTTCCCTGGATCTCCCTCTGGACTCTGACTGCCTCCCTCAATCCTTGACTCCCCCGGCTTGGACACGGATCTTGCCTCTTCGCTCCTGCGCTACGGACTTCCGCGTTCCTTCGCTCTCGTCCACACTTTGGTAACACACACCTCAGTTAATCACACACATAGCCTCACACCGCATACACTTTTGGATCTCGTCCACACTCCATTTCCTTTGTTTATTTTTATATTGCTTGATTATTATATATATATGTATATATATATGGTTAAAATGTATATAAAATCAATCTTTGGACATTACTGCTATCTGGTGTCCGTTTGCCGTCATCTCCTCTTAGTAAAAGATGACACAAATAAGCAAAAAAAGAGAGAGATTGAACCCTTCTGATTAAAAGTTGATGAAAGAGTTTTAATTACTACCCCGGTTTGGATTTTATGAGCCCGCAAAGAACCATTGCGATGCTGCTGTTGTCACAAAATGCCGGCTTTCTGCTCAGACAAAACTGTAGGACTGCCATACACACATGAAACAAAAACTTCAATGTAGGTCTCACTGAGACCTATATTTCATACACTGACCGCCCCCAACTAAAATCAACAGGAAGTTTGCTATTCCCACTTCAATACAACAACTGCATTACATTCACCATGCATTAGAGTCTCAAAATGGCGCCTCCAAGGCGTCTTTATAAAATACCCAAGCCACTTTACAACTGTTATTACTATGAGACTGATGTATAACACATGTGTATACAACTTTTTCTCTGTGTAATAATCCATCTTCTACCGCTTATCCGGGCTCGGGTCCCGTGGGCAGCAGCCAAAGCGGTCCCGTCAATCCCTGCTTGCAGCTTTCATTTTTTTATTCGGTCCCTTTTGGCCTCAGCCAAATGTAGGAGAGTTGTTTCATAGGTGAGGATTGAAGTAAGCGGGCTGCACAAATCCGGCGGACATGAAGGGATGCAGGAGTCCCCCGGTGGAGGAAAGCGGCACAGGTCCGGCTGTGTGGAAGATGACGTTCCCGGAACTGAGGTTGGGGAAGGACTGCTGGAATCCGGCCTGGCCCGGCCCGCATGTGCCCTGACCGGGACTGATCAGGGCGCCGGAGGTGGGCGGCAAAGTGCTGTCCGCCCCCGGATTCTGCTTCTTCCACTTGGTCCGCCTGTTCTGGAACCAGATCTTGACCTGCGTTTCAGTCAGACTCAAGGACAGGGCCAGGTTGAGCCTCTCGCACACCGACAAGTACCGGGTGGCGCGGAACTTGTTCTCCAGCGCCACCAGCTGTTCGTAAGTGAAGGCCGTCCGGGCGCGGCGGGGCTTGGTGCCGCTCGGGTCTTGGCGCCGCCTTTTGTGCGAGGAGGAGGGGTCCGGCGGGGTGACTGTGGACTCCTCTGATGAGTGGTCCGGGTCACTGGGGAGACCCTGGGTGCTGTCAGCTGCCGGGCTGAGGATGAGGGGGTCCACAGCGGCGGGTGTGGGCTGCTCGTCTTCCGAGTCCTCCCCTGAGGGAACAGGAACAAAACATGAGCTGGTATCGAAATCATCAAAGTAGGGAAGGGACTCATGGTCCAGTCCCTGGCCGGTTAATCGTTTTGCAATGCAGTCTGCTGAAAATGATGGAAAGTGCTACTCTGTTGTCACTATTTGATCGGTGCCGGAAGACACGGTCGGTCCACTTGCAATATTTTACGATTGGGGCTTCTCCTACGTCATGTTCTGTGATATTTCAATGTTTTGTACAAACCAATAACTTACCAAGGACTAGGGTTGTCCTGATACCAATATTTTGGTACTGGCACTAAAATGTATTTTGATACTTTTCTCAATAAACGTTCTGTTAATGTTTGGATAAACTAAGTCTAGGGTTGTCCCAATACCAATATTTTGGGACTGGCACTAAAATGTATTTTGATACTTTTCGATACTTTTCTCAATAAACGTTCTGTTAATGTTTGGGTAAACTAGGACTAGGGTTGTCCCAATACCAATATTTTGGTACTGGCATTAAAATGTATTTCGATACTTTTCAATACCTTTCGATACTTTTCTCAATAAATGTTCTGTTAATGTTTTGTACAAACCAATAGCTTACCGAGGACTAGGGTTGTCCCGATACCAATATTTTGGTACTGGCACTAAAAAGTATTTCCATTTTTTTCAAAACCTTTTGATACTTTTCTCAACAAATGTTTTATTAATGTTTTGTATAACCCAATATCTTACCAAGGACTAGGGTTGTCCCGATACCAATATTTTGGTACTGGCACTAAAATGTATTTCCATTTTTTTCAAAACCTTTTGATACTTTTCTCAACAAATGTTTTATTAATGTTTTGTATAACCCAATATCTTACCGAGGACTAGGGTTGTCCCGATACCAATATTTTGCTACTGGCACTAAAGTATATTTGGATACTTTTCAATACCTTTTGATACTTGTCTCAATCAATGTTTTATTAATGTTTTGTATAAACCAATAGCTTACCAAAGACTAGGGTTGTCCTGATACCAATATTTTGGTACTGGCACTAAAATATATTTAGATACTTTTCAATACCTTTCGATACTTGTCTCAATAAATGTTTTATTAATGTTTTGTATAAACCAATAGCTTACCAAAGACTGGGGTTGTCCTAATTCAAATATTTTGGTATTGGCACCAAAATGTATTTCAATACTTTTCGATACCTTTCAATCCTCTTTCCAATATTAATGTTTTGTACAAACAAATAGCTTACCAAGGACCAAGGTTGTCCCGATAGCAATATTTTAGTACTGGCACCAAAATGTATTTTGATACTTTTCGATACCTTTCGATACTTTTCTCTTTAAATGTTCTGTTAATGTTTTATATAAACCAATAGCTTACCAGGGACTAGGGTTGTCCCAATACCAAAATTTTGGTACATGCACTAAAATGTATTTCGATACTTTTCTCAATAAATGTTTTATTAATGTTTTGTATAAACCAATATCTTAACGAGGACTAGGGTTGTCCTGTTATACAAATATTTTGGTACTGGCACTAAAATATATTCAGATATTTTTCAATACCTTTCTATACTTTTCTCAATAAATGTTTTATTATGTTTTGTATAAACCAATATCTTCAAGAGGACTAGGGTAGTCCCGATACCAATATTTTGGTACTGGCACTAAAATATATTTACATACTTTTCGATTCCTTTTGATACTTTTCTCAATAAATGTTCTGTTAATGTTTTGTATAAACCAATAGCTTAACGGGGACTAGAGTTGTTCCAATACCAATATTTTGGTACTGGCACTAAAATGTATTTCGATACTTGGTGTGTGTGTGCGCTGCCGAACGTGCTCCTCTGAGAGGTAAAACCAGCAATGTTATGACGTGACGACATTCTTGAAAACTGGTACTTTTCAAACAGAGTGTGATGAAGTCAGTGCCTCACCAGCCATGAACCTCACCGCACGTCACTGATAGGTAGGTAGATAGACAAGAACGCTCCTGGAAGTAAAACCTGGATAAGGATGCTCCTTGAAGTAAAACCTCTACAAGGATTCTCTTTGAAGTAAAACCTCTACAAGGATGCTCTTTGAAGTAAAATCTGGACAATGATACACTTGTGAAGTAAAACCTCTACAAGGATGCTTTTCGAAGTAAAACCTGGACAGGGATGCTCCTTGAAGTAAAACCTAGACGAGGATGCTCCTTGAAGTAAAACCTGGACAAGAATTCTCCTCTAAGTAAAACATGGACAAGGATGATTCTTGACGTAAATCCTGGACAAGGATGCATTTTGAAGTAAAACATGGAAAAGGATGCTCCTTGAAGGAAAACCTGGACAAAGATGCTCCTTGAAGTAAAACCTCTACACGGATGCTCCTTGAAGTAAAACCTGGACAAGGAATGCTCTTTATAGTAAAACCTCTACAAGGATGCTCTTTGAAGTAAAACCTGGACATAGATGCTGCTTGAAGTAAAACCGGGACAAGAATGATCCCTGAAGTAAAACCTCTACAAGGATGCTCCTTGAAGTAAAACCTGGACAAGAATGCTCCTTGAAGTAAAACCTCTACAAGGATGCTCTTTGAAGTAAAACCTGGACAAGGATGCTCTTTGAAGTAAAACCTGGACAAGGATGCTCATTGAAGTAAAACCTGGAAAAGGATGATCTTTGAAGTAAAACTTGGACAAGGATGCTCCTTGAAGTAAAACCTGGACAAGGATGCTCTTTGAAGTAAAACCTGGACAAGGATGCTCCTCGAAGTAAAACATGGACAAGGATGCTCTTTGAAGTAAAACCTGGAAAAGGATGCTCCTTAAAGGAAAACCTGGACAAAGATGTTCTTTGAAGTAAAACCTGGACAAGGATGCACTTTGAAGTAAAACCTGGACAAGGATGCACTTTGAAGTAAAACCTGGACAAGGATGCTCCTTGAAGGAAAACCTGGACAAGGATGCACTTTGAAGTAAAACCTGGACAAGGATGCTCCTTGAAGGAAAACCTGGACAAGGATGCACTTTGAAGTAAAACTCGGACAAGGATGTTTCCTTGAAGTAAAACCTCTACAAGGATGTTTCGTTGAAGTAAAACCTCTACAAGGATGCTCCTTGAAGTAAAACCTGGACAAGGATGCTCTTTGAAGTAAAACCTGGACAAGGATGCTCTTTGAAGTAAAACCTGGACAAGATGCTCCCTGAAGTAAAACCTGGACTAAGATGCTCCTTGAAGTAAAACCTCTTAGTCGTGTTCTTGATGGAATTTGTCATCTAGAGCATCTTCAGTGGTCCCTTCTCCAAGGTGTCCTGGCCGTAGCGGACCCGGAGGAGCCAAAAACTGTTGTGGGCCTCCTGCGGTCCTGGCGGTCCTGGTGGGGGCGGCGGACTAATCCTTCAATAATTTGTGGAGCAGATAGCGAGTGAAATGTCTTGTTGCGGAAAGAAATCCCGGCTAAATCCAGGCGGGCCGTGACGTGCTAATGGATTTCATATTTGGCGGCGGGTCGATGAATGTCATCTTGTTGGGGGTCTGGGAGGTGGGGGGGTCTGGGGGGTGAGGGGGTGTACCTGCCAGGTGCTGCAGGGAGATATGCAGCACGCAGTAATGGGATATCGATCAAAGCGTCCTCAACGGGACCATTTAAACAATTATCTGGGCCCGCCTGCCCGGTGCCAATCACACGGTCGGGGCCCCGGGACAGCGAGCAGCCTTTGTGGCTCCTCGCCATCGCCACGCCGACCTGGAAATGAGGGGAAGGTCACACAATGGGGGATCTGATTGGGGGGAGGGGTCAATAAAGAGCGCTGACTTCCTGTGGAGAAACGGAACTTGCAGACTTACTTTTGGCCTTTTTCAGCATGTTGTTGTTAAGTTCAAACAAACATGGACGTCCAGACTCTCCCAACAAGGGCCACATACGGAAAAAGTCAAAGTATGCCAGGGGCCATTTTGATATTTTCACATTTTGTTAAAAAAAATGCTAAAAGGGGATATTGTATATGTAAAGACAAAACTGAGTATATCATTAATACAACTGATTTGTGTAGTCTTTTTTTCTTTTTACCATCCTAAATCTACTTATGACCTTCTTTTTGTCTACTTTTACCTTACTTTTTCCTACTTCGACCTTCCTTTTACCTTTTTTTTGCCTACTTCTACATTCCTTTTACCTTCATTTTGCCTACTTCTACCTGCCTTTTACCTTCTTTTTGCCTACTTCTACCTTCCTTTTACCTTCTTTTTGCCTACTTCTACCTTCTTTTTGCCTACTTCTACCTTCCTTTTACCTTCTTTTTGCCTACTTCTACCTTTCTTTAACCTTCTTTTTGCCTACATCTATCTTCCTTTTACCTTCCTTTTGCCTACTTTTACCTTCTTTTTGCCTACTTCTAAATTCCTTTTACCTTCTTTTTGCCTACTTTTTACTTCCTTTTACCTTCTTTTTGCATACTTCTACCTTCCTTTTACCTTCTTCTTGCCTACTTCTACCTTCCTTTGACCTTCTTTTTGCCTACTTCTACCTTCCTTTTACCTTCTTTTTGCCTACTTCTACCATCTTTTTATGCCTACTTCTACCTTCCTTTTACCTTCTTTTTGCCTAATTCTACCTTCTTTTTGCCTACTTCTAAATTCATTTTACCTTCTTTTTGCCTACTTTTTACTTCCTTTTACCTTCTTTTTGCCTACTTCTACCTTCCTTTTACCTTCTTTTTGCCTAATTCTACCTTCTTTTTGCCTACTTCTAAATTCCTTTTACCTTCTTTTTGCCTACTTTTTACTTCCTTTTACCTTCTTTTTGCCTACTTCTACCTTCCTTTTACCTTCTTCTTGCCTACTTCTACCTTCCTTTGACCTTCTTTTTGCCTACTTCTACATTCCTTTTACCTTCTTTTTGCCTGCTTCTACCTTCCTTTTACCTTCTTTTTGCCTACTTTTACCTTCTTTTTGCCTACTTCTACCTTCCTTTTACCTTCTTTTTGCCTACTTCTACCTTCCTTTTACCTTCTTTTTGCCTACTTCTACCTTCCTTTTACCTTCTTTTTGCCTAATTCTACCTTCTTTTTGCCTACTTCTACATTCCTTTTACCTTCTTTTTGCCTACTTTTTACTTCCTTTTACCTTCTTTTTGCCTACTTCTACCTTCCTTTTACCTTCTTCTTGCCTACTTCTACCTTCCTTTGACCTTTTTGCCTACTTCTACATTCCTTTTACCTTCTTTTTGCCTACTTTTTACTTCCTTTTACCTTCTTTTTGCCTACTTCTACCTTCCTTTTACCTTCTTCTTGCCTACTTCTACCTTCCTTTGACCTTCTTTTTGCCTACTTCTACATTCCTTTTACCTTCTTTTTGCCTACTTCTACCTTCCTTTTACCTTCTTTTTGCCTACTTTTACCTTCTTTTTGCCTACATCTACCTTCCTTTTACCTTCTTTTTGCCTACTTCTACCTTCCTTTTACCTTCTTTTTGCCTAATTCTACCTTCTTTTTGCCTACTTCTACATTCCTTTTACCTTCTTTTTGCCTACTTTTTACTTCCTTTTACCTTCTTTTTGCCTACTTCTACCTTCCTTTTACCTTCTTCTTGCCTACTTCTACCTTCCTTTGACCTTCTTTTTGCCTACTTCTACCTTCCTTTTACCTTCCTTTTTGCCTACTTCTACCTTCCTTTTACCTTCTTTTTGCCTACTTCTACCATCTTTTTATGCCTACTTCTACCTTCCTTTTACCTTCTTTTTGCCTACTTCTACCATCTTTTTATGCCTACTTCTACCTTCATTTTACCTTCTTTTTGTCTACTTCTACCTTCCTTTTACCTTCTTTTTGCCTACTTCTACCATCTTTTTATGCCTACTTCTACCTTCCTTTTACCTTCTTCTTGCCTACTTCTACCTTCCTTTGACCTTCTTTTTGTCTACTTCTACATTCCTTTTACCTTCTTTTTGCCTACTTCTACCTTCCTTTGACCTTCTTTTTGCCTACTTCTACCTTCATTTTTACCTAATTTTTGCCTACTTCTACCTTCCTTTTACCTTCTTTTTGCCTACTTCTACCTTCCTTTGACCTTCTTTTTGTCCTGACTTTGCCGTTTTATGAGCATCTTATATCTACTTTTGCCCTTCATTTTGCATTTTTTACCATCTTATATCTACTTTTTACTTTTCACCTTCTTTTACCTTTGTTTTTGCTTTGTTAACCATGTAAAATCTGCTTTTGATCTTCTTTTTGCCTTTTTTTACTATCTTAAATCTACTTTTACCCATTTTTCATACTTTCTACTTTCCTTTTACCTTTTTTCCCTCTCTTTTGCCTTTTTTTAACCATCTTATATCAACTTTTTACCTTCTTTTACCTTTCTTGTTGCCTTTTTTAACCATCTAATATCTACTTTTATTTTTATACTTTGTCAAAAATGTTAAAAGGGGATATTCTACATAATTAAAGACAAAAGTAAGTATATTATCATTACAACATTTCAGTATTTCCAAATTGCATTCACATTTTTCTAGACTTTTTTCTTTTTACCAACCTAAATATACTTTTTACCTTCTTTTTGCCTACTTTTATCTTCCTTTTACCTTCTTTTTGCCCTGCCTTTGCCTTTTTATGACCATCTTATATCTACTTTTTACTTTTCACCTTATTTTACAATTCTTTTTGCTTTTTTAACCATTTAATATCTACTTTTATTTGTATATGTTGTCAAAAATGCTAAAAAGGGATATTCTCTGCGTAAAGACAAAACCAAGTTTAATAAAATTAGAACATTTCAGCATTTTCAAATTACATTCTGATTTTTTTAGTCTTTTTTCTTTTTACCGTCCTATATTTACTTTTGACCTTATTTTGCCTAGTTTTATCTTCCTTTTACCTTATTTTTGCCCTGCTTTTGTCTTTTTATGACCATGTTATATCTACTTTTGAACTTCTTTTTGCCTTTTTTAACATCTTAAATTTACCTTTTTACCATTTTTCCTACTTTTAGATTCCTTTTACCTTCTTTTTGCTCTTATTTTTCCTTTGTAGACCTAAGTATTCATCAAGTACCACCATAATGACAACATTAAATAGAGTAGTGTAGTAGACCTAAGTATTCATTAAGTACCACCATAATGACAACATTAAATACAGTAGTGTAGTAGACCTAAGTATTCATTAAGTACCACCATAATGACAACATTAAATACGGTAATGTAGTAAACCTAAGTATTCATCAAGTACCACCAAAATGATAACATTAAATACAGTAGTGTAGTAGACCTAAGTATTCATTAAGCACCACCATAATGACAACATTAAATACAGTAGTGTAGTAGACCTAAGTATTCATTAAGTACCACCATAATGACAACATTAAATACGGTAATGTAGTAGACCTAAGTATTCATCAAGTACCACCAAAATGATAACATTAAATACAGTAGTGTAGAAGACCGAAGTATTCATTAAGTACTACCATGATGACAACATTAAAATATGGTAGTGTAGTACACCTAAGTATTCATTAAGTACCACCATGATGAAAACATTAAATACAGTAGTGTAGTAGACCTAAGTATTCATTAAGTGCCACATACTGAAAACATTAAAATACAGTATTGTAGTAGATCTAAGTATTCATTAAGTAGCACCGTAATGACAACATTAAAATACGGTAATGTAGTAGACCTAAGTATTCATCAAGTACCACCAAAATGATAACATTAAATACAGTAGTGTAGTAGACCTAAGTATTCATTAAGTACCACCATAATGACAACATTAAAATACGGTAGTGTAGTTGACCTAAGTATTCATTAAGTGACACCACAATGACAACATTAATATACAGTAGTGTACTAGACCTAAGTATTCATTAAGTGCCACCATAATGACAACATTAAATACAGTAGTGTACTAGACCTAAGTATTCATTAAGTACCACCATAATGACAACATTAAATACAGTAGTGTAGTAGACCTAAGTATTCATTAAGTACCACCATAATGACAACATTAAATACAGTAGTGTAGTAGACCTAAGTATTCATCAAGTACCACCAAAATGATAACATTAAATACAGTAGTGTAGTAGACCTAAGTATTCATTAAGTACCACCATAATGACAACATTAAAATACGGTAGTGTAGTTGACCTAAGTATTCATTAAGTGACACCACAATGACAACATTAATATACAGTAGTGTACTAGACCTAAGTATTCATTAAGTGCCACCATAATGACAACATTAAATACAGTAGTGTACTAGACCTAAGTATTCATTAAGTACCACCATAATGACAACATTAAATACAGTAGTGTACTAGACCTAAGTATTCATTAAGTACCACCATGATGACAACATTAAATACAGTAGTGTAGTAGACCTAAGTATTCATTAAGTACCACCATAATGACAACATTAAATACAGTAGTGTAGTAGACCTAAGTATTAATTAAGTACCACCATAATGACAACATTAAATACAGTAGTGTAGTAGACCTAAGTATTCATTAAGTACCACCATAATGACAACATTAAATACAGTAGTGTAGTAGACCTAAGTATTCATTAAGTACCACCATAATGACAACATTAAATACTGTAGTGTAGTAGACCTAAGTGTTCATTAAGTACCACCATGATGACAACATTAAAATATGGTAGTGTAGTACACCTAAGTATTCATTAAGTGCCACATACTGAAAACATTAAAATACAGTATTGTAGTAAATCTAAGTATTCATTAAGTAGCACCGTAATGACAACATTAAAATACGGTAATGTAGTAGACCTAAGTATTCATCAAGTACCACCAAAATGATAACATTAAATACAGTAGTGTAGTAGACTTAAGTATTCATTAAGCACCACCATAATGACATCATTAAAATACATTAGTGTAGAAGACCGAAGTATTCATTAAGTACTACCATGATGACAACATTAAAATATGGTAGTGTAGTACACCTAAGTATTCATTAAGTACCACCATGATGAAAACATTAAATACAGTAGTGTAGTAGACCTAAGTATTCATTAAGTGCCACATACTGAAAACATTAAAATACAGTATTGTAGTAGATCTAAGTATTCATTAAGTAGCACTGTAATGACAACATTAAAATACGGTAATGTAGTAGACCTAAGTATTCATCAAGTACCACCAAAATGATAACATTAAATACAGTAGTGTAGTAGACCTAAGTATTCATTAAGTACCACCATAATGACAACATTAAATACAGTAGTGTGGTAGACCTAAGTATTCATTAAGTACCACCATAATGACAACATTAAAATACGGTAGTGTAGTTGACCTAAGTATTCATTAAGTGACACCACAATGACAACATTAAAATACAGTAGTGTACTAGACCTAAGTATTCATTAAGTACCACCATAATGACAACATTAAATACAGAAGTGTACTAGACCTAAGTATTCATTAAGTACCACCATAATGTCAACATTAAATACAGTAGTGTAGTAGACCTAAGTATTCATTAAGTACCAGCATAATGACAACATTAAATACAGTAGTGTAGTAGACCTAAGTATTCATTAAGTACCACCCTGATGACATCATTAAAATACAGTAGTGTAGTAGACCTAAGTATTCATTAAGTACCATCCTGATGACATCATTAAAATACAGTAGTGTGGTAGACCTAAATATTCATTAAGTACCACCTTAATGACAACATTAAATACAGTAGTGTAGTACACCTAATTATTCATCAAGCACCACCCTGATGACAACATTAAATATAGTAGTGTAGTAGACCTAAGTAATTATTAAGTACCACCATAATGACAACATTAAATACAGTAGTGTAGTAGACCTAATTATTCATTAAGTACCACCATAATGACAACATTAAATACAGTAGTGTAGTACACCTAAGTATTCATTAAGTACCACCATGATGACAACATTAAATACAGTAGTGTAGTAGACCTAATTATTCATCAAGCACCACCCTGAAGACAACATTAAATACAGTAGTGTAGTAGACCTAAGTAATTATTAAGTACCACCATAATGACAACATTAAATACAGTAGTGTATTAGACCTAAGTATTCATTATGTACCACCATAATGACAACATTAAAATACAGTAATATAGTAGACCTAAGTATTCATTAAGTACCACCATGATGACAACATTAACTACAGTAGTGTAGTAGACCTAAGTATTCATTGAGTACCAGCATAATGAAAACATTAAAATACAGTAGTGTAGTAGACCTAAGTATTCATTAAGTACCACCATAATGACAACATTAAATACAGTAGTGTAGTAGACCTAAGTATTCATTAAGTACCACCATAATGACAACATTAAAATACGTTAGTGTAGAACCCCTAAGTATTCATTAAGTACTACCATGATGACAACATTAAAATACGGTAGTGTAGTACACCTAAGTATTCATTAAGTACCACCATGATGACAACATTAAATACAGTAGTGTAGTAGACCTAAGTATTCATTAAGTGCCACATACTGACAACATTAAAATACAGTATTGTAGTAGATCTAAGTATTCATTAAGTAGCACCGTAATGACAACATTAAAATACGGTAATGTAGTAGACCTAAGTATTCATCAAGTACCAGCATAATGACAACATTAAATACAGTAGTGTAGTAGACCTAAGTATTCATTAAGTACCACCATAATGACAACATTAAATACAGTAGTGTAGTAGACCTAAGTATTAATTAAGTACCACCATCATGTGAATATTAATATACAGTGGTGAAGTAGACCTAAGTATTCATTAAGTACCACCGCAATGACACCATTAAAATACAGTAATGTAGTAGCCCCAAGTATTCATTAAAAACAGAAGTTTTATTTAACAGGCATATTTTTGGCCACCCAGTTTGAACAGTACCAATGTGTTTGAGAATAAAACACTGTACTTAAAAGATGACTAAATATGAAGTACACAGTACCACCAGTTCAGTAAATCCAACATGCTGATGATTTACTTGACTCGTCTACATTTTTCCACGCACTATCTCTTGTATTTATTTACCTGCCGCCGTGACGTCCGCCCCCGCGTGGCCGTGCGTCCCGCAGCTAGTCCCCACCGCTTCCGCCTCCG